>NW_006921658.1:3247745-3250811 GCF_000298275.1 Orycteropus afer afer
TCTTCTGTGTCTGTGTTAATTGGTTTCCCTTTTCTTTGTTGAAGAGGGTCTGTGCAATCCTTCTGCCTAGTCCGCCATCTTGCCCCGCCTCCGAGACAGTGTCTTTTTACTTGTTTACCTTGGCTTTGTCAGCCTCAGCAGCCAGCAGCTGTCTGAGTGAACAAAAGCTCCAGCTTCAGTGGGCTGGGAGCAGGAGGCAGAGCTGAAGCCAAAGGCTGAGGGGCTTTCACCCAGCCACTAGAGCCTGGCACCTGGAACTTGGACTTCAAATCTCCAAAATTCTAAGAGAATAAATTCCTGTTTGTTAAAGCATCCTATTTGTCATATCCTCTGTTAGAGCAGCACTGGGTAACCAAAACAGCACCTAACAATAACAACTGACAACATATTAGCTGTAAAATAATTTGAATAACACCTTGGAAGTTCTTGAGGAAACAGGAAAAAAACAGCAAAAAACCACTAATAATACCAGAGGTTTGATTTAACTGATCTTGTCTCCTGTTAGTCCCTACCAGCATGGTTATTTTTATAAAGCTTTCCAAGTAAAATGAATGTGCTCTCAGTGTTGTGAGCCACTACTCTACAGTAGAGGTCAGCAAATTTCCATCTGCAAAGCTTATTTTTGTAAATAAAGTTTTATTGGAATATAGGCATTTCCATTTAGTTATGTATTATCTATGTCTGCTTTTGTGCAATAACAGCAGAGGGTTGGTAGGGGACAGTATGGTCTGGAAAACCAAAAAAATCCAAACTCACTGCCGTCGAGTTTATTCTGTTTCATAGAAATCCCTATTGGGTTATCTGAGGCTGTAAATCTTTATGGAAGTAGATCACCCCAACTTCTTTCTGTGGAGCAGCCAGTGGGTTTGAACTATTACCTTCTGGTTAGCAGCCAAATGCCTTAACATCTATGCCACCAGAGGTCCTTATGGTCTGGAAGGCCTAAGATATTTTCTACCTGACCTTTTAGAGAAAAAGTTTGCTGATTTTTTTGTTTTTTTAACAATACTGAAAATGAACAAACTGGTACTATGAGACATCTATAAAAATATTAATGAGAAAAGAAGCTTCAATTTCTATGAATCCCTTAGTGATGCAAAAGGTTAAGTGCTTGACTACCAGCTGAAAGAATGGTTGTTCAAACCCACTCAGAGGGGCCTTGGAAGACAGGCTGTGTGATCTGCTTCTGAAAGGTCACAGCCTGGAACACCCTATGGAGCAGTTCTACTCTGCACTCAAGAACCTCAGAAGAAAGACCTTGTGACCTATATTTGAAAAATATACCACTGAAAGCCCTAGGGAGCATAGTTCTACTCTGACACACATGGCAACTGATGGTGGAGGTGACCATGTTGTTGTTGTTGTTGTTACATAAATATATATTTTTAAATACAATATAATGATAACCACAAAATTTGAGATAGTAGCTACCTCAAGGGAAACCACAAAGCCCATTGCCATCGAGTAGATTCTGATTCATAGAGACCTGGAGGACAAAGTAGAACAGCCCCATAGGGATTTCAAGGCAGTAATCCTTATGGAAGCAGACTGCCACATGTTGCTCCTGTGGAGTGGCTGGTGGGTTCAAACCACTGACTTTTGCTCAACTACTGCACCACCCAGGCTCTTTATATCCAGGGAAGAAGGAGGGAAATAAGATTGGGAAGAAGTATATTGGGGTGGAGTGTTTTAAAAAAAAAAAAAAGGGAAAATGGTGACATATATTAGAGCTGGAGGATAGGTACATCCAGATTTGTTACATTATCCTCTATGCTCTGGTGGCATAGTGCCTAAGGCATCTGACTGCTAACCAGAAGGCTGGCAGCTCAAACCCACCAGCCACTCCCTGGAAGGAAGGTTGGGCAATCTACTTCTGTAGTGATATTGCCTTGGAAACTGAAGAAGGGGTCACTAGGGGTCAGACCTGACTCAATGGCAGTGGGTTTAGTTTGGTTTGGATGCTTTACTAAATGCTTCAAAAGTTGAATAATTAGAGTGGGAACAAGGTGCAGTGAATTACTTAATATGGCTTTTCTAGCCATAGTCTTTGTAACTACCACCAAATAACTGGGTAGGATTAGGCAAATGTGAGGTTCTTGTGGCCTATCAAAGTTATTGGATAGCTTGCTAATAATGTAAATAAGGTTCATGGCACCCTTGTGGGGGTGTGACTATGCAAATAAAGTGTACAGAACACTAATATGGGGATTGGTTAGTTTTGCCATTCTTTTAGGCTTAAAATGAGTCATCCTAGAAATGGGGGGTGTGGCTTTAACCACTGTCAAGAAAGAAGAGCTAGAAATAGGGTACATCCTTTGGACCCAAGATATCTGTGCTGAACCTCTATCCAAGAGACAAAGAGGTGTGCTGCTAGAGATAGCAAGAGATGACAAGAAGTAGTGGCAGATAAATGGCGGCAACAGAGGCAGCAGCAGAACCAAGATGCCAGTGTGAGACAGAGAGGTGGGTTTCCTGGTCTGCAGAGCGAAGAAGCTGAGTGCCCTTAGGCAGGAGTCTTGCTGTTGGAGTAGGGTACTTCTGGGCATGAAGCTAGGTTCACTGACCCACTGAGTGAGAAAGCTAAATGTCTTCAGACGGAGGCTTACTGGCAAAGTGAGGTGCCTTTGGGCATTTATTGGCAGAGCTAAAAAAGCTTTGTAACACTTGCCCAAGCAGAGCAGAGGCCATGCTGAGGGCCTGAGGGCCAGAGGGAGACCTGCTTTCTAGCATGGCTGAGGTGAGGCTGTCCTGATTGAAGAAGTGTGTCCTTAGCATTCTAGATCTTGTATTGTAACCTGTTATACCGCATATGCATGTGAAAGCTTGACAATGAATAAGGAAGACCAAAGAAGAATTTATACCTTTGAATTATGGGGTTGGAGAGGAATACTGGAAATACCATAGTCTACCAGAAGAACGAACAAATCAGTCCTGGACGAAGTACAGCCAGAATGATCCTTGGAAGCAAGAATGGCCAGACTCAGACAATGGGCCTATAAGTTCATGTGAATGATCAGAATTCCCAGGTGTATAGTAGAGCTGACAAGGGGCAAGGTTATGGTCATT
>NW_006921658.1:3251861-3253072 GCF_000298275.1 Orycteropus afer afer
GCAGGACCGGTAGTGCTTCATTCTGTCATACACAGGGTTGCTATGAGGCAGAGCCGACTCAATGGCACCTAACAGTAACAGCAATTTCCCTAATAAAAGTCATAATTGTGAGTATTGTCTGTGAGTTCTGTATAGCCATTGCAACAAATTACCAAACCCAGCAGAGGAGTAGAGAGTGCTGTGGGAGGGACAGTTGGTATCAAAATTGGTAAGAAGATTGGCGGGTGGAGGCATGTCTGACCTCTGCCTCAAAGGCATCATCAGCGTTGGGCTGTTGATGTTAATCTTGATCCTCTTCCCTCCTCGTGAAGTTAGAGGAGATCAGAAGATGCCTCCCCAATGCCATTTTTGTAGGAGAGCACTGCGACTTTTTGGATTCTACTTTCAGTCCATTAGAACAAAATATTTTCAAATATATTCTCTTGTTTGATTCTCACAATAATCCAAGAGTAAGGACTATATTTGCTCACTACTGTATTCCTAAAACTAATGCAGTGCCTGGCACTTAGTTATATGATCAAAACATCTTTGTTGAATAAATTTCTGTTTGTTAAATGCATCCACTTGTGACACTTCCGTTATACCAGTACTAAGACACCAACTAAAATTGTTAATTCCTGGGAGAGCTAGCATAAACAATGAATAATGAATGCATGTGTAATTGCAGAAGCCCAGCCAGGCAAAGTGGCTTATTCCAACTGTTATGGATCGAATTACATCCCTCCAAAATATGTGTTGTAAATCCTAACTTTCATGCCTGTGGTTACAATCCCATTTGAGAAGTTGTCTTTGTTATGTTAATGAGGCAAGGTTAGTGTAGAATGTATTTTGAGTCAATCTCTTTTGAGATCCAAGAGAGATTTAAAAAGCAAGTAGAGGAGAGATGAGGTAAGACAGAGGTCAAGAGATATAGAGATCTCCAAGGAAATAGGAAGCAGAAGGTGAAGAGAAAAGGACCTTCCTCCAGAGCTGACAGACAGAAAAATCCTTCCACTAGAGCAGCACTCTGAATTTGGACTCCCAGCCTCCGAAACTGAGAAAATAAATTTCTGTTTGTTAAATGCATCCACTTGTGGCACTTCTTTTATAGCAGCACTAAGACATCAACTAAAATAGTTAACTCATGGAAGAGCTAGCATTTGAATTTAGGCTTTTGATGGCTCACCTAGTGTTATTTATAATATTCCAAGTTAGTGGCTGTTCTCCTCTTT
>NW_006921658.1:3255863-3264260 GCF_000298275.1 Orycteropus afer afer
TTCCTATCCATGAGCATGGGATGTTTTTCCATTTATGTAGGCCTCTTATGGTTTCTTGAAGTAGCTTTTTATAGTTTTCTTTGTAGAGGTCTTTTGTATCTCTGGTAAGATTTATTCCCAAGTATTTTATTTTTTTGTAGCTATTGAGAATCTGCTTTTTAACCAATGGCCTTGACAAGAATCATTAACAGGAAGTGATGAACTTGAGCCTAGTATTTTCCTGTAATTATCAGAAACACAACTTTGAGAGAATCAAGCTAATGATTTTGTAATTTTTATTCTTGTTTGGTGTATATGAGAGTAGGCATATACCTTAGGTAATGGTTTCTGATGGATTGATAGGTTTTATGAATCACAAATCTGGAAAGATGGGCTAGGTTCACTGGTTAAATAGGATAGCTGCTTAGAAGGTGGATTGACTTAGTGTGCAAGTCCAATATTAATCTTATTTATTAAATAGAAAGAAAGCATGCCCCACCAGGTCTGCACTGATGTCTCTGTTGTAGCTTTTTCTTTTTCTTCTAGAGTCTTGACTGTAATGGAAAAGGTGGTAACACTATCATCTTCACTGCTAACATCAATCCAAACTCTAACAAAACCATTTACATAGCCCTTTAGAATCCTAAAATAGTTTCACATTACTTATTTCATTTGATTTTTCTCTGAGTTAAGTTGCATTTACATATGAGAAACCTGAAGTTAAAAGAATTGGGGGCTATTCACAAAAACAACATTTGGCAGAGTTATGATTTGAATGTAAGTCTGATTCTAAAGCCATTTTAAAAAAAATGGTTCTAGGTGTTTAACATCAAAATGGATTTGGCAAACCAATGAATAAATCTGAAATAGTATTTTTCCTGGACTTGGGAAATTGTATGGTATATTTTACTGTCAGTTGGTTTTAAGCTTCAGATTTGTTATTTTTAGGTCAGAGCACCTAGTGAGTTCCAAAATTGTGTTAGGACTTTAGACTAAGGTTGGATTTCCAGGCACTAGAACAATAGCCTGCCCTACATACACATGCTGATGAATGTGTGCTTGTTTTCTGCAATGGAGTTCTTTCCAACACATGGGCCCAGTGTGGTTTAGATCTATGCTGCTAGTGCTGGCTTCAAATTAAATTGATTCAATGATTGCAGGAATCATCTGCGTATGTTTTCCAGTTGCATCTAATTTATTTTGCCTAGCCATATGTATTAGTTTCCTAGGGTTGCTATGACAAATTACCAAAAAACTAAGTGAGTTAACCCCCACTCATCTGTTAGTTTGCTGTACTGTGGTGGCTTGTGTGTTGCTGAGAGGCTGGAGGCTATGCCACTGGTATGTCAAATACCAGCAGAGTTACCCATGGTGGACAGGTTTCAGCAGAGCTTTCAGACTAAGACTGACTCAGAAGAAGGAAGAGACCATCCACTTCTCAAAGAATTGGCCAGTGAAAACCTTATGAATAGCAGTGAATAGCACTGTCTGATACATTACTGGAAAACTTTATGAATAGCCCTGAAACATTTTCCAGTATACTATCTAAAGATGAGCCCCTCAAGTCAGAAGGCACTCGAAATGCGACTTAGGAACACCTGCCTCCTCAGAGTAGAGCTGACGTTAATGATGCGGATGGAGAAAAACTTTCAAAATCTATATTTGCTGGCGTGGCATGACTCAAAATGAGAAGAAACAGCTGCATCCATTAATAATCGGAACATGGAATGTATGAAGTACGAATTCAGGAAAATTAGAAGTTGTCAAAAATGCAATGGAACACATAAACACCAATATCCTAGCCATTAGTGAGTTGAAATGGACCGGTTTCGGTCATTTTGAATCAGACAACCATATGATCTACTATGCTGGGAATGACAAATTAAAGAGGAATGGCATGGCATTCACTGCTAGAAAGAATGTTTCAAGATCCATCTTGAAGTACAATGCTGTCAGTGAAAGGATAATATCCATACACCTGCAAGGAAGACCAGTTAATACTACTATTATTCAAATGTATGCACCAACCACCAAAGCCAAAGAGAAGGAAATTGAAGATTTTTACCAACTTCTGCAGTCTGAAATTGAACAAATGTGCAATCAAAATGTGTTGATTATCACTGGTGAGTGGAACGCAAAAGTTGGAAACAAAGAAGAATCACCAGCAGTTGGAAAATATGGCCATGTTGATAGAAAAATCTCTGGAGATCACATGATAGAATTTTGCAAGAGCAACTACTTATTCATTGCAAATATCTTTTTTTTTCAACAACATAAAGAGTGGCTATACATGTGGACTTCATCAGATGGAGTACACAAGAATCAGATTGACTACATCTGTGGAAAGAGGCAAAGGAGAAGTTCAATATTTTCAGCTAAAACAAGGCCAGGAGCTGACTGTGGAAAAGATAATCAACTGCTCATATGCAAGTTCATGTTGATACATTGAACAACAATGAATGAAAACCAGAGGAATTGTGGGATGACATCAAGAACATCACCCATGAAGAAAACAAAAGGTCATAAGAAAGACAGAAAAGGAAGAAAAGACCAATATGGATGTCAGAAGAGACTCTGAAACTTGCCCTTGAGTGGAGAGTAGCTAATGCAAATGGGAGAAATGACAAGATAAAATAGCTGGACAGGAGATTTCAAAATGCAGCTCAAGAAGACAAAGTCAATTATTATAATGAAATATGCAAAGACCTGGAATTAGAAAACAAAAAGGGAAGAACATGCTCAGCATTTCTCAAGCTGAAAGAACTGAAGAAAAAATTCAAGCCTTGAGTTGCGGTATTCAAAGATTCTATGGGCAAAATATTGAATGATGCAGGAAACATGAAAAGAAGATGGAAGGAATACACAGAGTCACTATACCAGAAAGAATTGGTCCATGTTCAGCCATTTCAGGAGATGGCATATGATCAAGAACTAATGGTACTGAAGGAAGAAGTTGAAGATGCACTGAGGGAATTGGGAAGAACAAGGCTCCAGGAATTGACAGAATACACATTGAGATGTTTCAACTAATGGATGTCACGCTGGAGGTACTCACTCATCTGTGCCAAGAAATTTGGAAGACAGCTACCTGGCCAACTGACTGGAAGAAATCCATATTTATACCTATTCAAAGAGAGATGATCCCACAGAATGTGGAAAGTGTCATTAATATTAATGATATTAATATCATTAATATCACATGCAAGCAAAATCTTGCTGAAGATAATTAAAAAATGGTTGCAGCAGTATATTGACAGAGAAATGCAAGCTGGATTCAGAAGAGGATGTGGAATAAGAGATATCATTGTTGATGTCTGATGGATCTTGGCTGAAAGCAAAGAATGTTTACTTGTGTTTACATTGACTATGCAAAAGCATGTGATTGTGTGGATCGTAATAAATTATGGATGACATTGAGAAGAATGGGAATTCCACAACACTTAATTGTGCTTGTGAGGAATGTGTACCTAGACCAGGAGGCTGTCATTTGAATAGAACAAGGGGATACTTCATGGTTTAAAATCAGGAAGGGAGTGTGTCAGGGTTGTATCCTTTCACCATACTTATTCAAAATGTTTGCTAAGCAAATAATCTGAGAAGCTGGACTATATGAAGAAGAACACTGCATCAGGATTGGAGGAAGATTCATTAACAACCTGCGATAGGCAGATGACACAACTTTGCTTGCTGAATGTGAGGATGGTTTGAAGCACTTAATGATGAAGATTAAAGAGTACAGTCTGAAGTATGGATTACAGTTCAACATAAAGAAAATGAAAATCCTCACAACTGGACCAATAAGCAGCATCATGATAGATGGAGAAAAGATTGAAGTTGTCAAAGATTTCATATTATTTGATTTCACAATCAATACCCATGGAAGCAGCAGTCAAGACATCAGATGACATATTGCACCAGGCAAATAGGCTACAAAAGACCTCTTTGAAGTGCTAAAGAAGCAAAGTTGTCTCTTTGAAGACTAAGGTGTGCCTATCCCAAGCCATGGTATTTTCAATTGCCTCATACACATGTGGGAGCCAGACAATGAACATGGAAGACTGAAGAAGGGTTGATGCTTTTGAGTTGTGGTGTTGGCGAAGAATACTGAAGGTACCATGGACTGCCAAAAGAGCTAACAAATCTGTCCTGGAGGAAGTGCAACCGGAATACTCCTTGGAAGTGAGAATGGCCAGACTTTGTCTCACTTACATTGGTCATGTTGTCAGAAGGGACCATTCCTTGGAGAAGGATATCATGCTTGGTAAAGTGGAGGGTCAATGAAAAAGAGGAAGGCCCTCAATGAGATGGAATGACACAGTGGCTGCAACAATGGGCTCAGGTATAGCAAGGATTGTGAGGCTGGCACAGGACTGGGCAGTGTTTTATTCTGTTGTCCATAGGGATGCTATGAGTTGGAGCTGACTCGATGGCACCTAACAAGAACAACAACAACAGGTTAATTAAAACAGAAATTTATTCTGTCATACTTCTAGAGGCTGGAAGTCCAAAATCAATGTGCCAGCAGGGTCATGCTCCCTCTGAAGGCTCTGGGGGATGAATAGATAACAAATCTTTCTGTTTAGCTTCTGCTGTTGCTGGAAATCCTTGGGTTCCTTGGCTTATAGATGCATCACTCCAGTCTTTACCTCTGTTGTCACATGGTGTTCTCCCTGTGTCTCTGTATACCTTTTCTCTCTCTCTCTCTCTCTCTTTTTTTTTTTTATAAGAAGAGCAGATTGGATTATCGCCCTCCCTACTCCAATAAGACCTCATCTTGATATGATTACATCTGCAAAGACCCTACTTCCAAATACAGTCACATCCACAGATTCTACGAGTTAGGAAAGGAGCCCTAGTGACACAGTGATTAAGAAACTGGCTGAAAGGTCAATGGTTTGAATTCATTAGCTGCTTCATGGGAGAAAAATGTGGCAATCTGTTTCCTTAGACTGCAGCCTTTGAAACCACACTGAGCATTCTACTCTGTTCTATAGGGTCATTTTGAGTCAAAATTGACTTGATGACACACAGCAACTTGAACAGAACTTTTTGTCAATTGTATGATGAACAATTCATCATACAAATCTTCACTCTTGTGAAACAGGTTGTAACTATATTCTGCACAGAATATTTTGTTTGCTATTTTCAATGATATAATAGACATGAAAGGTACTACTCTAAAATAGAGCATGGCATGAATGCAAATATTTATGGATCTATAAAACAATCTTAGTAGTGTAATGGGAGTAATAGATAAGGAGATATATTGAGTTAATCTTATTTAATTAAGTTATGTCTGAAATTTAACACTTAAAAAAGATGAAAGTCAGAATCTGTTCAGATTTTATCAATAAGGATGAAATACTTTAAACATAGAATTTGAATTACCACTGACCCTCTATGAGAGGCTGGACCTCTGCATGTTTTTTTTTTATTTCAGAGCATGGGGACCATGTTGAACACTTGGTAGCTATCAGAACAAGATAATCAGCATTTTTTTTGTAAAATTAAATTGTTTGGTTTACTTCTGCTCTCATTTTTCAATTCTGCTAGTTGGTATAAGTGGTATTTTTTTGTGAGTGGATTAAGAGACTCTTAGAATTACTTGGATTAGAAGTTACCAATCAATTTTATATGAACCTCATTTGATAGTAAAGAAACTAACACTCAGAGAAGTTAAGAAGAAAATTAGGGCTAAAGCCCAAAGTCAAAATTAACAATGTTAATGCTGACTGCCCATAGTTCAGTCACTAAGTCTTCCTAAAATTTCTTTTGAAATGTTAGATTGATCTAGTTCTTTAAAAATTTACTGCCAATTCCTTAATCCAAGTATTTAAGGAGCTCTGGTGGTGCAGTGGTTAAATGCTTGGCTGCTAACTGAAAGACTGATGGTTCAATCTCACCAGTTGCTCTGTGGAAGAAAGATGTGGCAGTCTGTCTCTGTAAGTATTACAGTTTTGGAAACCTAGTGGGGCAGTTCTCCTTCGTCCTATAGGGTCATTATGATTTGGGATCAACTTGACAGCAATGGATTTGTTTGTGTGTTTGTTTTTTGTATGGGGACATAATTTATAACATGTGTTGGCTTTTAAAATTATCAGTTAGCTATCAGTTCTCAGATTAGGCATTACTTTTTCAGGAAAGATTTCCTTTACTTTCCTAAGCCAAATAACTTCAGTATAAATGCTTCATATCTTTTTTTATTTACTTCTTCTTTTATCATGGTGAAAACATACACAACACATTCGCCAAAATAACACTTCCCCACTTACAGCTCAGGGACATTGACTACATTTCTCATGTTGTGCCACCATTACTGCTATCCTTTTCTAAAATATTCCACCACCATTAGCATAAACTCAATACCCCGCAAAAGCTTCCCCTTTCCCCCTCCCTCCTACCTCTGGTAATTACTAATAATCTTTGGTTTATATGTCTGTCTGTCTATCTATCTATCTATCTATCTATCTATCTACCTACCTACCTACCTACCTATCTACCTATTTTTTCAACCTATCTAGAAACTTTCCCTTCTCTCCCCTCCCATCTCAGGTAACTAACAAAGAAAGTTTCTTTCCATCTTCGTATCTTTTTCCACAGCACTAGTCAAGTCACAATTTTGCATTTATTTATGTGATTTTTTGACTAATGTCTCTTTCCACACAAAGTTGTAAACACTATGAAGGCAGAGGTCATGTCACAGCTTTGTACCAGAGTATCCAGCATAGTTCTTTGGCACTAAACAGATGCTTATTAACATTTGTTGCATAAATGAATGAAGGTACAGGGTGAAGCAAAGATAAAAAAGTATTTGGGATAATGTTTTGGATAGCCTTGACTGCCAGTTGAGGAGTTCATATTTAATTTGTTAAGCAATAGAGTGACACAAGGTTTTAAAATAGTGCAATGGCATAATTAGAGTAACACTCTAGGAAGCTTAGTGTGACAGCAGTATATTGGATACATTGGAGTAAAGGACAACAAAGTCATGAAACCCAATCCCAATGCCACAGCAATAGTGTAGGCCAGATAATAGGGGTCCACACTAAGATGCCGGATGTGGCAATTGGAAAGTAAAGACCTACTTGAGATGGGACAGGACTTGATAAGGATACTGAATCAGTCCAAGACAATTCCTAAATTTTAGGTCTGGGTGATGAAAGATGGTATGCCATGAATGGAAACAGGGACTTTAGATTAGCAGGTGGTTGGAATGAAGCATATATTCTAAATTAGGCTTTAAGTGGCCTCAGTTTGTGGTGGGATGTTCAGATCAATAGCAATAACAGGAAAAAGTTGAAAATATGGCTGTGGAACTCAGGACATAGGTCAAAACAAGAGATATGGACATAATCATGCCTGGGACAATTAATTATCACTCATGGGCACAATCAGGAGCTCTGGTGGCATAGTGCCTAAGGCATTTGACTGCTAATCAGAAGGCTGGTGGTTCAAGCCCATCAGCCACTCCTTGGAAGGAACACTGGATAATCTACTTCCATAGGGATACTTACCGCCTCAGAAACCCAAGGAGGAGTCGCTATAAATTGGAATCAACTCAACGGCAGTGAGTTTGGTTTGTTTTATTTTTGTGTGGGCCCAATCTGTCCTGCTGCCCACTTTTATATGGCTCACAGCTAAGAATGATTTGCACATTTTTACAAGGGCATTTGGAACCAATCAGCCCTAGGACATGACAGCCCTTGAGACCAGAAGAATTAAATGGTGCTTGGCTACCAATGCCAACCACTCAGGAGAGGATCAAATCTGGAGATCCTGGAGAGAGTGCGAGGAAAAATGTGGAACAAAAGCCAAAAACTCAATAATGAATGACCAGAATTACTGGTTGGATGGAGCCTGGTGAGATTCCCAATATTAAGGCCCTGGGATACATTCTGGGCCTGGAATAAAAATTACTTCCAGGGGCTGGCTCTCAGCCCAATAACAAGATGTCCATGCAGACCACTTAACCCAAGGTAACACACCCACATACTCTATGGAAATACATCACTTGGAACAATAGACAATGGGGCACAAGAGGGGTAACATTCACAGGGAGGAAATGCAGGACAAACAGGAATGTATAACCATGAGGGGCATGGGGTGGGAGGAGGGTTATTGGGCAGGGAGAGGAGGAGACTGGGTTAGGGTTGGGTATGGCAAATGGGGTTGCTGTTGTTGTTGTTAGGTGCCATCGAGTCATTTCTGACCCATAGCGGCCCCATGCACAGCAGAAAGAAACACTGCCCGATCCCGCGCCAGCTCCATGATCCCTGATATACTTGAGCCCATTATCACAGCCACCCCATGTCAATCCATCTCGTTGAAGGCCTACCCCTCTTTCGTTGACCCTCCACCTTACCAAGCATGACATCCTTCTCCAAGGAATGGTCCCTTCTGACAACATGACCAAAATAG
>NW_006921658.1:3265808-3266873 GCF_000298275.1 Orycteropus afer afer
TTTCCCCCTTTTTTTGGTTACTGTTCCTGTGTGATTATATGGTGTATTTTTCATCCATGGGCTTTTAATTTTTTGATGGTTGTTCAATTGTAATTTGTGTCTAACTGAGTGGGAGACAACAACTGTCCCCATAAGACACAACTACACCCACACCTCCGGCAACTTCACTTACTGAGCGACAGCCACTACCTCCTTCTCCACCAACAGGCCAACAATAAAAAACCACCAAGAAGAGCCTGAATCACACTTCGCTGCTCTTCACAAACAGTTAACAGAGATCTAAATACAACAAGGCCATGATGCCTTGGAGACAACAGACCATCACAGTCCACCCAAAGAAACAGGATAAAGAGGTAGAAACAAGGGAGCAGGATACAGACCCAGAACACATCCCTGAGAAAGAAGCAGCATTAGAACTCTCTGATAAGGAATTAAAAAGAATTATATCTAGGTATCTTCAAAGAATTGAGAGACAGTCCAAAGAAAACACAGAAAAAAACCTTAGAAGTATTTTGGAAGAAAATACAAGAACAAAATGACAAACTAAATGAAAAATTAGAAATTCTTCTAAATCTACAGAGAGAAATCCAGAAAATTAATAATAAATTGTCAGAAATAGATAACACATTGGAAGGGAAAAGGAGTAGAACTGATGCAATGGAAAACAGAATTAATGATATTGAAGACAAATACCTGAATACTTCTTTGGAAAGGAATCAGTCAGAAAAAAATCAAAACAAAATGAAGAAAGCCTAAGGTTCATGTGGGATACCATCATGTCATTGGAATTTCAGAAAAGGAAGAGAAAAACAAAACCTCTGAGAAAATTGTCCAAGATTTGCTGGAGGAGAACTTCCCTGAAATGATGAAAGATGAGATTATATCCATCCAGGAAGTCCAACGAATCCCAAACAGGATAGACCCCAAAAGAAAATCACCAAGACACATTATCATCAAACTCATGAAAACCAAAGACAAAGACAGAATCCTGAAAGCAGCATGGGAAAAGCAAAATGTTACCTACAAAGGACAGCCAGTAAGAATAAGCTCTGATTTCTCAGCAGA
>NW_006921658.1:3295074-3296905 GCF_000298275.1 Orycteropus afer afer
CACTGAACACTTTCCCTTGTTACCCTCCCGAGAGGGACCGGGTCTCCGGGAGCAAGGTAAGCACGGGCGTAGCACAGAGTAGCAGGCTGGAAGAAGAAATAAAATAATTTTATTTATTTTTTTATATTAGAAATAAAAATTGGGCCACTCTAAATCAATGGAAAAAGAATCATCTTTTCAACAACTAGTACCAGAACAAGTATACAACAATATGAAAACAACAAAAAAGAAAGAACCTTGACTATTAACTTGCATGATGTAAACACATTGGATTATAGCCTTAAATATGCAAATTAAAATTCTAAAATCACAAGACGAAAATGTAAAAGATCTTTGTGACTTTAGGTTAGGCCAAGATTTCATAGATAGGATACTAAAAGCATGTAGCATAAAAGAAAAAAAAATATTAAATTGACTTCATCAAAATTAAAGACATCTGTTTTTCAAAAGACAATGTTAAGAAAATGAAAAGGAACCCCTAGACTGAAGGAAAAATATTTGAAAAAAACATACTTGACAAAGAATTTATATGCAACATATCTGAAGAGTACTTACAACTCAAGAATGAGAAGAAAAACAAGCCTATTAAAAAATGGACAAAAAAATTCAAACAGACACTTCACCAAAGAAGATACATGGATGACAAATAAGCACATGGAAAGATTATCAGCATTATTACTCATTACAGAAAGTTATGCAAGTTAAAGTCATAACTTGGTACCTCTACACATTTAGTAAAACAAAAGTGTGTATTTAATACTAAATGATGGCAAGGCTGAAAAGCAACAGGAACTTTCATCTTTGGTGGTGGTATTGCAAAATGATAGAATTACTTGAAAAACAGCAATTTCTTATAAAGTTAAGCATATAACACATGATCCACTAATTGCACTCAGGTTTTCACACAAGAGAAATGAAAATATATATTCTCACAAAGATGTAGAACAGTTTCATTTATTCATTATAGATAGAAACTAGAAATTGGCCAAATGTCCATCAACTGGTGAACAGATAAACAAAGTATGGATATACAAATGGATTGATACTCTGCTGAGGAACACTTTGGAATGTTGATGGGGCTATGACTGAGGTTAACTTCTGGCATTTAAACTAATGGGTACTCACGTGTTTGGATCTAATTCTGAAGATAAAATTCGGTGAGGCCTGAGGTATATATATCAGTTATAACTGTTTATAATAGTTGCATAGCATAATAGTCCATTGAGTTGTTATTTCATGGTTTATTTAACTCTATTTTTAACAATGGTGAATCATTATTGTTAGTTAAATAAAATAAATGTAAAATAACAATTTGAAGTTTGCTTTGAATTTTTCCCTATCTTAAATCTGTGGTAGACACTAATTTAAGCACAAGGAGAGATGCACAGAATTGACTTAATTCTCCAGAGTTAATGACTATTAGCATTGATCCACGCAAAGCTCTCTCTTCTGTTTTACATTATCATTTTTCTCCTCTCTTTCTCTGTCCTGAGCCTCATTCCCTCCCCTCCACAGCCACTAGAATTGTTGTTGTTATGTGCCGTTGAGTCGGACCTGACTCATAGCGACCGTTCCTTGGGTTTCTGAGGCAGTATCACTACAGAAGTAGATTGCCCAACCTTTCTTCCGAGGAGTGGCTGGTGGGTTAGAACCTCCAGCCTTCTGGTTAGCAGTCAAGTGCCTTAGGCACTAGGCTACCAGAGCTCCTCCTAGCTACCACTAGAATTAGTGAATCTTATATGTGCCTGTAACATACCTTTCTGATACTTCTTTTTGTTGTTAGATGTACAACAGAATAAAACATTGTGAGTCCTGTATCATCTTTACAATT
>NW_006921658.1:3297425-3301396 GCF_000298275.1 Orycteropus afer afer
GATAGTTATTTAGAGATATATGGATCTTTGAAAAGACACATAGCAGTCTTTGTGTATAATTAGTTTTTTTAAAATATAATTACAAAGTACGGTGTCCCATTCATCCATTCTTGGCCTTCCATGGGCTAGACTAGAGTACATCAATGAATACTAACAATTAAAAACTTACAAAAACAACAAAACAATGCAAAACAAGACGCAGGTCTAAGAAGGCCAAAAATTAACTGATAATTGCTATATTAGGAAAAAAAAATATATATAATTTTAGTTATTTTATTTATATTATAACCTTGGAAACTTTTTCAACCATACTTTTCTTAGAATAAAGCCATTTTGAAAATTTCCTACATTGATACTATATTGAGAAGGGGCTGATACATCATTTTGACTTTTTTTTTTTTAAAGGTGAGAGGCTGCGTTCAGTTTTAAGGATTGTTTACATGACAATGCTGTAGAAATACCCAGAACAACCAAATTGCTTCTATAGTTAGCAGGAGGTGCCATCTTCAGGCGAAAAGTAAAATAACAAATTCAATGGGCCTTTTAGGCTTTTAAATAGGATTGAATTCATTATTAATACTCCCCCTCCACACACACATACACTTTAAGATAAACTTGCTCTTTCTTTCTGCTAGCAATTTACTAGGCTTTCTTGCTTTTCTTTTGTTCTTAGCTTTTGTTGTAATTCCCAATTCTTGTACCTCTTCTTCTGAATAATACAATCCTCTTCACCTCACTTATTCAATCTATCTTCTACTCCACCAAAAGACACATATCTGAAACTCTGGATTTAGGAATTTCAATTATTTATTATGTAAATAGTTATAGGTCTTGTTATATATATAACATTATCTATGTTAGATTTTAGGAGTTCTGGTGGCATAGTGCCTAAAGCATTTGACTGCTAACCAGAAGACTGGTGGTTCAAACCCACCAGCCACTCCTCGGGAGGAAGACTGGGCAATCTACTTCTGAAGAGATACTGCCTCAGAAACCCAAGGAGAGGTCACTATGAGTCAGATCTGACTCGATGGCAGTGAGTTTGGTTTATTTGGTTTGTGCTAGATTTCAGCTTCCAAAGACTGGGAATATGATTATTCCATTGACTTTTTGAGGAGCTCTGGTAGCATAGTGGCTGAGACACCTGACTGCTAACCAGAAGGCTGGCGGTTCAAACCCACCAGCCACTCCTCGGAAGGAAGATGGAGCAATCTACTTCCGTAGTGATACTGCCTTGGAAACCCAAGGAAGGGTCGCTATGAGTCGGGTCCGACTCGATGGCACATAACAACAACAACATTGACTTTTTGTTCTTTCTTCCATGAATTGTCTTAGATTCAGCTTTAAGAAATATCAGTTTAGATTGAATTCAAATTAAGGTTATGAATTTATTTTACCCTTTCTCTGAATCTTTATTTTTTCTAAAGTTGAGTTCCATCATTAATTCTTCCCCAAGGTTTCTTTTATCCTGAAGGATATTCATCTTTTGTTCTGCTATTAGGTCATGCTACCTGAGCACTGATGGCACCGTGGTTAAGCACTAGGCTGCTACCTGAAAGGCCGGTGGTTGGAATGCACCAGCCACTCCTCAGGGGAAAAGACCTGCATCTGTTCTTGCGGGGATTTCAGGATTTCAGCCTCAGAAGTCCCAGGAAACTGACCAAGGTTATGGGACAGTTCTATTTTGTCCTATAAGGCTCCTATGAGTTGGAATCAACTCGACAGCACACAACAATGAGCTGGGTTCCAGTATTTGGCTCCATTGATTAGGCTCAAAGTATTCTAGTGTCAGTTGATATTACATATTTTTAAAAGGAAATATCTTAATTTCCAATAAAGATAAAAGCATTTGTTTAGGACATAAGAGAATTCTACTTTAAAATATTCAACTAAAATATAGTAGTATAATAGCCCCAGTGGCACAATATTTAAAGCGGCATCTTTCAGAAGATCATGGGTTGAAACCCACTAGCTGCTCCACAGAAGAAAGATGAGGCACTTTGCTTCTGTAAAGATTTACAGCATTGGAAACTCTATGAGGGAGTTCTACCCTGTCCTACTGTGTCACTATGAGTCAGAATTAACTCACTGGTGCTGGCAGTGGGTTTTTTTTCTTTTTTTTTTGGACAATGGTATAAGGAATTGCTGGGTGGCACAAATGGTTAAGTACATAGCTACTTACCTGAAGACTGGCGGTTTGTGTTCACCCAATGGTTCCTTGAAAGAAAGGCTTTGGGATCTACTTATGAAAGGTCACAGCCATTGAAAACCCTACAGAGCACAGTTCTACTCTGAAACACATAGGGTCGCCATGAGTGGGAATCAGCTCAATGGCAGCTGGTTTGGGTTTTGGTTTATAGTGGTATCAATTAGACACTCCACCCTTTGCTGTGCTGTGCTGGATACGACATTAATCCCCGTGTTTTAGTGGCTTAACACAATAAACACGTATTCAGTCTGACAACACAGCCCAATAAAAATTAAGATAACCTCTTTTAGATCTGGAGCCATCTGGAACATGTGCTGTTCAAGGTTGCCATAGGCAGGAAAGAAAGGGATAGAAAATGCAATTCATATCTTATCTTAAAATGAATGTGACATTTATCACTTCTGCTTACATTTTATTGTCTAGAATTTGTTACATATATGATCCCAACCTAACTGCTGGGAAGGCAATGAATTATGTAGAAGCACATGGGTATCTGCTGAGAAATAATGTCCTCTGTCATTCTGTTGTGGATAGTGTCACTATGAGTTGGAGCCCACTCCATAGCACCTAACAACAACAATAGTCTCTGTCACATTGCTTTTATTCTTAAATTTTGATTTCTTTTTTCTTACAGAAGAAGTGATATATAAAAGCTAGAAAAAATTTCCAAACAAAAGAACTTTGACTCCATCATAGAACTTCCAAAATCAGCCAAGTGAAATTGAAGCCAAGTGCAATGCATGTTGTTGTTGTTGTTGTTATATGCCGCTGAGTCGGATCCGACTCATAGAGACCCCTCCTTGGGTTTCCGAGGCAGTATCACTACAGAAGTAGATTGTCTCATCTTCCTTCCATAGATGAGGTTTATTTTAAATGCATTAACTATACTCATGTTGATTAGTCTAATTTCTGAAGAGTTTGTGGTGTTTTAAAAATGTGCCCGCAAATTCTTTGACACTCCTCCCTTTTAAAGGTGGGGTCTAATTTCTCCCTTTTTGGGCTGGACTTAGAGAATGACTTCTAATGAATAGACTGTTGTGGAAGCAATGATGTGTAACTTTCAAGACTAAGATATAAAAAGCGTTGTGTTCTCTCTCATGGATCACCAGCTCAGGGTGAACCAGCTGACATGTGCAAGGACACATCAAACAGGATTATGTACAGTGAGGAACTGAAGCCTATTGCCAACATCGACATATTTGAAGCAACATAGTGGATACTCCAGCCTCACTCAAGCCTTCAGATTACTGCTGCTCTGGCTAATATTTTGAAAACAGCTTCATGAGAGCTCCTGAACCAGAACCGTACAACTAAGCTGCTCTTATATGCTTGACCCACAGAAACTGTGAGATAATAACTTTTATTTTTTAAGTCATTATGATTTGAATAATCTCTTATGTAACATTGGATAAGTAATTCAAGGTTAAAGCACAAAATCTATTTTATTGGTACAAAAAATTCCTATTGAAATGCTAAATCATTAACATTTTAATTAAGATATTAAATAAGACTACGAGTACTCTATGTGTATAAGGGAGGAAGACAGAAATCAGGGTTTGAGAATTGTTCCTCACTAATTTTATTGTCCTTTTACCATATTATGTTAGCAAATAACCAGTAATTCAGGAGGAGAAAAAAAACAGTTTATGTTTTCAATGAAATCTGTCAATAATATTGTTGTTGTTGTTATTTGCCGTTGAGTCGCCCCCGACTCATAGCGACCCCTCCTTGGGTTTCCGAGGCAGTATCACTATGGAAGTAG
>NW_006921658.1:3301496-3321915 GCF_000298275.1 Orycteropus afer afer
ACCTTCCTTCCGAGGAGTGGCTGGTGGGTTTGAACCGCCAGCCTTCTGGTTGGCAGTCAAGTGCCTTAGGCACTATGCTACCAGAGCTCCTGTCAATAGTATTATAGAAGTTTAATAACTACAATATACTTTCAACATTCAAAAAACCAAAGAAACAAACTCGCTGCCATTGAATAGCTTCTGACTCCTACTGACCCTGTCTTGTGTTTTCCAGGCGGTATCTCTAGGTAAAGGAGCTCTGGTAGCATAGTGGCTAAGTCACTTGCCTGCTAACCAGACGGCTGGCGGTTCAAACCACCAGCCACTCCTCAGAAGGAAGGTTGGGCAATCCTACTTCCGTAGTGATACTGCCTCGAAAACCCAAGGAGGGGTCGCTATGAGTCAGGGCCGACTCGACGGCACATAACAACAACAACAATCTCTAGGTAAGTAGATTGCCCCATCTTCCTTCTGAGGAGTGGCTGGTGGGTTTGAACCACCAGTCTTCTGGTTAGAGGATTCTAATTTTAACAGCACTCATAATAATGTTTAGTAATTAAAGTATGAATTGTATAATCTGTGTGAAAATATGAAAGAAATATACATTTAGGTATAATACAAGTCAGAATGTGGTCATATTTACAAATGCTCAACACTTTCTGTAGTGAGTCTAATTTGATAATTGAGGCCATATTGTCACCAGTTTTCACTGTGTTTTAATCCAAACTTGGTGATAAGAACTCTAAATATAGCTAGAAGTATTATGCTATTATAATAAAAATCTGTGAAAATAGAAAATTTGCTTTTATTTGTGTGTTCTGTTATTTTTCCTTTGGTTACAGATTCCAAAGTAAAATTTAGTCATTAACATTCCTGCATTTAAATACAGTTTGCATTACTTTTTTTTTTTTTTTAAACTTTTTATTGTGATTTGGGTGAGAGGTTACAGAGCAAATTTATTTTCCATTCAACTGTTCATACATACTTTGTTTTATTTCATTGATTACAATCTCTACAATATAACAGCACTTTTCCCACTTCCTTCCTGTGGTAAGTTACCCTTTGTTCTTCTTTCTTATCTACTGCTGCCTTCTGGGCTTTATCTCTGGGCAAATTCGGCCCATTTGATCTCTTGTGGATGGTTGTTCTAAGGAGTGCATGTCTCTCTGGCTTATTATTCACCTCATGCCTATCTATTGTTTGGCTGAAAGTTGAGCCATGGGGTGTGTGTTCAGCTCCAGACTTGAAGGGTGACTAAGGGCCATAGTCTAAGGAGTTCCACCTATCTCTATCAGACCAGTAAGCTTGGTCTTTATTTTATTATTTTGAGTTTTGTTCCACATTTTTCTCCCACTTTATCCAGGATAAGGAGCTCTGGTGGCATAGTGCCTAAGGCACTTGACTGCTAACCAGAAGGCTGGTGGTTCAAACCCACCAGCCACTCTGTGGAAGGAAGACTGGGCAACCCACTTCTGTAACGATTTACCCCTTCAGAAACCCAAAGTGGGTGCCATGAGTCAAAATCAACTTGATGGCAGTGAGGTTATTTTTTAATTTATTTTTACTTATTTTTTATCCAAGATATCTTTTCAGAGTGGTTGGCAGTGGTAGCTGGGCACCATCTTGTTCTTCTGGCCTCAGAGTCATGGAGGCTGAGGTTCACATGGTTCTCTGGTCTGCTGGACATGCTGTTTCCATGTGTCTTAGATTTTCTTCACTCTTCTTTGCTCCAGACAAGGAGAGACTAATAGTTATATCTTAGATGGCTGCATGCACGTTTTTAAGACCCAATTCACTACTCATCAAACTAAGATGTAGAACATTACCTTCATGGACTATGTTGTGTGAATTGACCTTGATGTCCCCCACACAACTATGGTCCTGAGTCCACAGGCTCAGCAACTCATTCCTTCAATGTGTTTGGTTATGGCTAAATTTTCATAACTTTTCCCCTGTTAGCTCTACTATATACCTGGACATTCTTACAACACGTTTTGTTATATAGAGGATCAGTGTGATTCGGAGCTTGAAGGTACCTAAGAAAAATAACAATGACTCTGGCAGCATAGTGCCTAAGGCACTTGACTGCTCACCAGAAGGCTGGCGGTTCCAACCCAGCAGCCACTCCTCGGAAGGAAGGTTGGGCAATCCTACTTCCGTAGTGATACTGCCTCGGAAACCCAAGGAGGGGTCACTATGAGTCGGGGCCGACTCGACGGCAAATAACAAACGACCACAAGCTTTTCTTCATGTGTTTGCTGGTGGCCTGAATATCTTCTTTGCTGAAGTGTCTGTTCATGTCTTCTGCCCATTTTTTAGTTGGATTTTTTGTCTTTTTGTTATTAAAGTGTTGAAGTTTTCCATAAATTATTATTTTTATTTTGGTGCAGTGTTTCAGCAGAAATTTATTATTATTATTATTATTATTGTGATTTGAGTGAAAGTTTACAGAGAAAAACTGATTTCCATTCAACAATTCATACACATTTTGTTTCATGACATTGATTACAATCCCCACAAAATAACAACTCTTTTTACATTTTCTACTTGTGGTTACCTTTTCACTGTGTCCTTCTTTTCTATTAATTTCTGCCCTCTGAGCTAACTCCCTGACCAAATGCTGCCTTTCTGATCTATCATTGTTGATTTTTCGAAGGGGTGTACTTACTTGGTGTAATTGTTCACTCTGTAGGCCTGTCTATTGTTTGGCTAGAAGCCATGGGAATGAGTTCAATTCCAGGACTGAATGGTGACCAGGGACCATAGTCTCAGGGATTTCACCAGCATCTATCAAAACAGTATGCTTGGTCTTTTTTTATGATTTTGACTTGTGTTCCATATTTTCTTCCACTCTATCCAGGATCTCCTATTTTGATCTCTTTCTGAGTGGTTGGTAGTGGTAGCTGGTGACTATTTAGTTTTTCTGGTCTCAGGGTCATGAAGGCTGAGGTTTGCATGGTCCACTAGACCCTTGGACAATTGTTTCTATGCACCTTTGATTTTCTTCATTCGCCTTTGCTCCAGACAATGAGAGACCAATTGTTGCATCTTAGATGGCCACTCATGAGCTTTTAAGATCCCAGTTGCTACTCACCAAATTAGGATGTAGAGCAATGTTTTTGTGTAATATATTATTCCAATTGAATTTGATGTCCCCCACAACCATGGTTCCAAGAGTCTGGCTATGGCTAAGAAGTTATCATAACTTGGCACTCTGTTAGCTATATTATGTGTATGGACATTTTTATAGCATATGCAAATACATGTGTAGAAATATCATTTGCCAAACTTAAATGTGGTCATGGGTAATATTCCCTTTAGTTTCCTATACCTGACTTAGCCTGTCTACCTATGTATCCACCCATAGAGTTGTTGTTATATGCCATTGAGTCGGACCTGACTCATAGCGACCCCTCCTTGGGTTTCCGAGGCAGTGTCACTACGGAAGTAGATTGCCTCATCTTCTTTCCGAGGAGTGGCTGGTAGGTTTGAACCGCCAGTCTTCTGTTTAGCAGTCAAGTGCCTTAGGCATTACGCTACCAGAGATCCCACACATAGAGTAATGTTTGTTATTACTGATATGAAATATTGCGTATGTAAAAGTGTTTACCTTTCTTGTCTCTACCTCTTGTGTACCTCTCCTTGTCTTCTTTTTCCTCAGTGTTATTGGGCTAGTCACTCATGATAGAGGGCATTCATTTTTCGTTTAAATTCACAAAAGGAATGCTTTCAGTCTCTTTCTGTTCAGAATAATGTTGGACATAGTTTTGTATATATGCCCTTAACTATGTTGGGGAATTTCCCTTCTATTCCTGTTTTCTTCAGCATTTTTTATCAGGAATGGGTTTGGATTTTATCAAATGTCTTTTCTACATTGGTTGATATAATCATGTGGTTCTTTTCCTTTGCTTTACTTATGTAGTGGATTACATTGATTGTCTTTCTAATGTTGAACCATCCTTGCATTCCTGGTATGAATCCCACTTAGTTGTGATATATTCTTTTTTGATACAATGTTGGATTCTGTTGGCTAGGGTTTTGTTAAAGATTTTTGCATCTGTATTCATGAGGGATAATGGTCTATAATTTTCTTTTTTAGTGGAGTCTTTGCCTGGCTTTGGTATCAAGACTATGTTTGCTTCATAAAATTTGGAAGTATTCTGTCCTTTTAAATCTTCTGGAATAATTTGAGTAGAATTAGTGTAAGCTCTTCTCTGAATGTTTGACAGAATTCTCCAGTGTAGCTGTCTGGGCCAGGACTTTTTGTTCGTTGTTGGGAGTTTTTTTTAATGATCAGTTCAATTTCTTCCTTTGTTATGGTTCAGTTCAAATTTTACAGCTTAATCTATATTAGCTTATATAGTATGTTTCTAGAAATCTGTCCATTTCTTCCAGGTTTTCAAATATGTTGGAGTACAGTTATTCATAATTTTCTCTTATAATCCTTTTTATTTTGGTTGGTTCTGTCATGACATTGTCCATTTAATTTCTTATTCATGTTTTTTGCATCTTCTCTTTCTTTTCCTTAATTAAATTTGCTAGTGGTTTGTCAATTTTTTTTAATCCTTTCAAAGAACCAACTTCTACTCTAGTTGATTCTTTCTATTGTTTTCCAGTTCATTTATTTCTACTCTAACTAGTCTAATTTAGTATTTCCATTCTTCTGGAAATTACGGGCTTTTTTGTTGCTGTTTTAGTAATTGTTAGAGTTATTGGATGAAGGTATTGATTTTGTTTGTTTCTTCCTTTTAGATGTGTGCATTTATTGATATAAATTGATCTCTGAGTACTGCTTTCACTGTGTTCCAAAGTATTGATATGTTGTGTTTTCATTCTCATTCTTCTAGAATTTTTTCAGTTCACATTTTATTTCTCCTATTACCCAGTAGTTTTTGAGCAGGGTATTATTCAGTTTCCATGTTTTTTTTTTTTCCCCCCTCATCTTCCTATTATTGATTTCTAATTTTATAACACTGTGATCTGAGAAGATGCTTCACAGTATTTTGATGTTTTTAAATTTATTGAAGCTTGTTTTGTTGCTTAACATATAAATGATCTATTGTGGAGAATGTTCCCTGTGCACTCGAAAAGTATGTATATTGTACTGCTGCTGGGTGGAGTGTTCTGTATATATCTGTGAGGTCAAGTTTGTTGATTGTGTTGTTTAGTTCTTCTCTTCATTGAATATCCTTATATTTGTTTTGTCCTTCATCAAAAGTGATATATTAGAGTCTTCTACTAATATTGTGGAGTTGTGTATTTCTTTTTTCAATTCTGTTAATGTTTACTTTATGCATTTTGGGATATTTTCCATTGGGTGCATAGATATTTATTATGCTTAGGTCTTTTTGCTGGACTGACTTTTTTCTCATTTTATAATATTCTTCCTTGTCCCTTAGGCTGATTTTTGCTTTAAAGTTTATTTTATCAGAAATTAGTATTGTCATTCCTGCTTTCTGTGATTGCCATTAGCTTAATATATATTTTTCTTTGATTTTTAATTTATTTTTATCTTTGTGTCTATGGTGAGTCTCTTGTAGACAGCATATTGATGGGTCCTGTTTTCTTATCTATTTTGCCACCCTTTCTTTTGATTGGTGCATTTAATCCATTCACATTTGATGTAATTATTGGTAGGTATGAATTTACTGTTGTCATTCTTTTGTGTTTTTTATTGTGGTGCTGATGGTTTCTTTGTTCCAAATGTTTTTTCTGTGCTGAGTTCATTTTATTATCAGATTTTCTTCTCATTTTCTTTGTTGTTATTGATTTTGTGTTTACTAAGTCCTTGAGATTTTCTCCTTTCTTCTTTTGGTTAGAAGCTTATTAATTTTCTTTGTGGTTACCCTGCAATTAATTTTTATCTTTCCAAGTTTGAAACAGTCTGTTCTATGTTAATACCATCCTGACTTTCTCTCCATTTTGTGGTTGTTAACATTTACAGATTGGTACCTCTGGTTCTCTATTTTCAGTCTTGTAAGCTTATTTTAATTTTGAGACTTCTGGTTGTGGTTGGTTTCTGAGTGATACTGGCATGTGTCTTAATGTTGTGTCATTGTCTTCTACTGTTGATTTTCTCTTGGAAGAACTTCCTTGACCATTTCTTATAGGTTTTGTCTGGCTTTTACAAATTTGCTTAATTTATGTCTATCTGGAAATGTTTTAATTTCACCATTGTATTTCAGGGACAGTTTTGCTGGATATATAACTCTTGGTTGGTAATTTTTTTTCTTTCAAGGTTCTGTATATGCTGTCCTATTACCTTCTTGGTTTCTGCTGAGAAATCAGAGGTTATTCTTAATGGTTACAGTCTTATTGGTTACACTTTGGCAGTAATATTTCCTTTTCCCTCTACTGCTTTCAAAATTCCTTGTCTTTAGTTTTGGAAATTGCGGTTTTGATATGTCTTGATGCCTTTCTTTCCTGTATTGGTTTATTGAGCTTCTTGGATGGATATCTTTTCAGCATTCATTATATTAGGAAAGGTTTCTGTTAGGAAATTTTTGGCAATTTTCTCTCCATTTTTTTTCCCCGTTCTCTTGTTCTGGAATTACAATCACATTGTGGATTCTGGAAGCTGGTGTCTCCTCACCTGTGTATGAAACATTCAGTGTCTTACTATGGCCATGTTTCATTGGGCCCTGGCTTCTTCTCTCTCCCCAGTCATGGTCTTCACTCTGTCTACCTTTCCTATTGGCACTCATTCTAATTATTTATCTACTCATTTGATGCTCAGAATTCCAGGCTCATCACCTGTGTGTTTCACTTGTTTCTTCCCCCTCATATCTCTGCTGTAGAGGGATTAGGCAGAGTGTGTCACAAGGATGCCATCTTGTCTCTATCTAACAGAATTGTATTAGCTTTAATATACTATTAAATAAGCAGTGTAACATTATGGTTTACCAAAGAATCATCCCACATGACTGTTAAGTTCATGGGTCAATCAAGTTGACCAGATTGATATCCTGACCTTGGGTATATAACCCATAATGAAGAATTTAAAATTTATTTGAGTATGACTCAGCAATTTCATTGCTAGGAATATACCCAAGGGACTTGAAAGCAGCACAACAGACAGAAATATCCACACTAATATTCATTGCAGCTCTATGGACAATTGTCAAAATATGGAAACAACCTAAATGGTCATCAATGGCTGAATGACAAAACAAAATATGTATATATATATATTCTATGGGATACTATAGGAGCTCTGGTAGCATAGTGGCTAAGGCACTTGACTGCTAACCAGAAGGCTGGCGGTTCAAACCCACCAGCCACTCCTCGGAAGGAAGGTTGGGTAATCCTACTTCCGTAATGATATTGCCTTGGAAACCCAAGGAGGGGTCGCTATGAGTCAGGGCTGACTCGACGGCACACAACAACAACAACAACAAATGGGATACTATTCAGCCAGAAAAATAAATGAAGTCCTGACACATGCAACAACATGGATGAAGCTTGAAGAAGTTATGTTTAATGAAATAAGTTAATCACAAAGAACTAATATTGTATGACCTCACTTATATAAAAAGACAAGAATAGGCAAAAGTATAGAGATCAAAGTTTATTAGTGGATACCAGAGGCAAGAAGGAAGGGGGAAAGAGAGGGCTATTGCTGACAGAGCACTGAGGTTTCATTTATAGTGATGGAAAATTCACATTGATTAAGGGTAATCACACATCCAATTGAATGAACATCAAATTAATATAACTGATGTCAATAAATTGTATACCTATTAAAAGTTGAATTGGAAAGTGTGTGATAGATATATTTACAACAACAACAAAAGAGTAGCTACTGAGGCTGCTTATGTACAAACAAATACCTCATGGGATGTTGTTTCTTGGTTTGGAGGTTTAGAGTCATGGTTTCATTGGACAAGCCAGTTAATTGACCTAGTACCATGTTTAGTGCTTCTTTCCATCTCCTAGTTTAGTGCATACTGTTTGGGCTCTTAAAAACTTACAGGTGGCCATCCAAAGTACAATAATTGGTCTCTATTTGCCTGAAGCAACAGAGGAGGAAGGAGAGCCAGGAATAGGAGCAGCAAAAGGAATGTATGGCTAATTGCTTCCATAACAACAACCTCCTTTGCCATGAGACCAGAAGAACTGGAAGGAGCTCTGGTAGCATAGTGCCTAAGGCACTTGACTGCTAACCAGAAGGCTGGTGGTTCAAACCTACCAGCCACTCCTCGGAAGGAAGATGGGGCAATCTACTTCCATAGTGATACTGCCTCAGAAACCCAAGGAGCGCTCGCTATGAGTTGGGTCCGATTTGATGGCACATAACAACAACAACCACAACCATTACTGAATATTTTGATCAAAGATTCTACAGAAGGTTCTTGAAAAAATGGGAAAAATATGGAATAGAATTTCAAATTCTCATGGAATCCAGCACTTCTGGAGCCATTGAGGCTGGATGAATCCTCAAAACTGTTACCCTGAGATAATCTTTAAATCTTGAAACATCCCCTGAAGTCTGTTTTAAACCAAACAATAGTTTAATTTAATTAGTAAAGACTGTCTGCCTTGAGCATTGTGTTCTTTTAAGAACTATCTATGCAGGATAAAACAATAGCAACTCAAGAGGAAATTTAGGGGGCCATGAGCTTATGTTAATGGGAGAGGAGCAATTCAGAAAATGAGGGTGAGAATAATTGCACATTGAAGTCTGTAATATGTGTCATTGAATTGTACATGTAGAAATGTATATTTTGTTGTGTAGATTCTCAACAATAACAAAAATAAAAAAATTATTTAAAAAATTTAATTGAGATAATTCACTTACCATTACCATGAAATCCATTCTTTTAAAGTGTACAATTCAGTGTTGTTTTTGTTCTTAGGTGCTGTCAAATCAGCTCTAACTTAGAGTAACTCTATGTACTACAGAACAAAACACTGCCTAGTCCTGCATCATTCTCAAAATCCCTGCTATGTTTGCTTGAGCGCATCACAGCAGCCACTGTGTCAGTCCCCTTCATTGAGGGTCTTCCCCTTTTCCACTGACCCTCCATTATACCAAGCATGATATCCCTCTCCATGTTCTGACAACATGAACAAAGTACGTGAGACAAAGTCTGGTCATTTTCACATCTAAGGTGTGTTCCAGGACAAAGTTGCTCTTTTTCCTGTCAGTCCATAATATTTTCAGTGTTCTTTGCTAACACCATAATTGAAAAACATCAACTCTTCTTCAGTCTTCCTTATTCATTGTCCAGCTTTCACATGCATATAAGGCTATTAAAAATAGCATAGAATGGGTCATCTTTGCTCTATAACACATTAAAGAGGTCTTTTGCAGCAGATTTGTCTAGTGCAGTAGTACATCTGATTTCTTGACTAGTTTCCATGGATGTTGATTGTGGATCCAAGTAAAATCTCTGACAACTTCAATCTTTTTTCCATTTATCATGATGTTGCTGGTTGGTCCAGTTGTGAGGATTTTTGATTTTAAAGCAACTGCACCATTTTACAACCCCACCAGCAATGTGTAACAGTTCTAATTTTTCCATATCCTTGCCAAGCCTTGTACTTTTCTGTGTTATTGATTATAACTATCCTACTGTTTATGAAGTAGTATGTCATCATGTCTGATATTTGTGCTTCCCTGCTGACCAATGATGTTGAGCATTTTCCATGTGCTTATTGTCCATTTGTCCATCTTCTTTGGAGAAATATCAATGAAAATTTTGATAAACTATCTCATATCATATTTATCATTGATAAATAGTTATCAATCCAAAACCTTATTACCAAACCCAAACCACACTCACCACCATCAAATCATTTCCGACTCATAGCAACCCCCATTGAGTTTCTGAGGTTGTAAATATTTATGGAAGTAGATCACCCAGTCTTCCCAGAGGGACTGTTGGGTTTGAACCGCCGACCTTCAGGTTAGCAGTCAAGTGCCTTATCCACTATGCCACCAGCACTCCTTAAAACCTTATTAGGTATAAGTATAAACATTTTTATGACATTTTGGTATGAAATTAATATTTTTATATTACTCTTATCTTAATTGCATCCACTTCTCTAGGGTCAGTCATGCATATGTAATATCTAGAAATTAGTCATTTTTAGAATGCTACGAGTTTGTTTATCCAGTCTCGTACTTCCTAGATGCTTCAAGCGTTGCTTAAGTTGTGGAATTACTCAAACAACAAAAGATAGGGGTTGAAAATGTCTGGGCACTGTGTAACAAAAATTATATTTAGTTTTCTATATTGTTGGCTTAAATGTAATTATATGCAAAAATGAATACACTGCTGTGTGGAAATTGATATTACTTATGTTATTTACTTTGGTTCATTGGTTATGTTAGTTTTCTAGGTCTGCTGTAACAAAGTAGTACACAATGACTGTCTTAAAATAATAGAAATCCATTAGAAGTCTGAAATTAAGGTATAAGCATGTTGTTTCCTCTTGGAGATTCAGAAGGAGAAATTCTCTCTCCTGGCTTCTGGTGGCTGTTGGCAATCCTTGGCCTGTGGCAGCATAACTCCAATCTCTGTTTCTGTCTCCATATGGCCTTTTTCTCTGCACCTCTGCCTCCTCTGTGTCTATTCAAATATCTATGTTCTCGCCTCTTCTTATAAGGATACCAGCCAGGATTTAGGACTCACCCAAATTCCTGTGTTATTTCATCTTGAGATCCTTAACTAATTATATCTGCAAAGCTCCTATTTCCAGTAGTAAACCATATTTATTTGTTTTTACAGAAAATTTCAAATGTCTATTTTTCTGTTTATAAAATTAATAACTTTTGTTTGAGGAAAAAAAAACCCTAAAAAATACCCCATGACTCAACTTTCAGCCAAACGATAGACAGGCCCATAACATGAACAGTAACACTAGGGAGGTACATACTTCTTAGAACAGTCAACCATATGAGATCAAAAGGGCAGCGTTTGTCCAGGGATAAATCTCAGTAGGCAGGAAAGGATAGGAAAGAAGGAGGAATGGAAACAGTCAACACGGAGGAGGTAGTAAGAATACTATTTCATTGTGGGGACCGCAATTAATATCACACGATAAAATGTGTATGAATTGTTGAATGGAATACAACTTGCTCTATAAACACTGAAATCACAATAAAAAGTTAAAAAAAAATACACAAATGCAAAAGAGAAAAGAAAAGTAGCCGTTCTCTTACTTTTCGGAGACAACCACTATGACTATTTTAGTATGAATCCTATTAGATATTATTATATGTATTTAAAAATAACTAGATAATACATACTCACAGAACAAAAGGTACATAATGGTATACAGTGAAATGTAAATATCTCTTTCTTTCCTGTCTCTCCATTTTCTTAGTAATAGCAATGTCTATTACTGACCTTTGGTATAATCTTTAAGACCTTTTACACACACACACACACAAGCACACAGAGACACACTCCTCTTTAAAGTAATGGAAAAAATTTTAAATCTTGGATGGTTTGAGACAATTTTTTTTTCTGGTCTGACATAATTTTTTTCTTTTTGTGAATCCATTTCTGTTGATCCTACTTTTTGTCTAATATTTTGCAGAATTATCAGTCTGCTTGCATAAATTCCAAATTTACTTAGGTATTGAGTTTTTAGAAATGAGATTCCTAAGAAAGTTTATTTTTGCAATATGCTCTGTAAAATGTCTCTAGCACTTACACAAAGGAACGTCTCAGCTTTCATGGCTCCCTTAAACTCTGTTCTAAGTGCTCTATTTTGGACCTCTTAGGGATTGAGAAGGTATTTTAAACTCTGTTTCTTTTGGCAGAAAGACTAATTTCTTTTTCCAGCCTTAGCTGAAAATGGATGAACATCGTTCTCCTCACTGTGAAACACTGTTAACATTTTCTGAGAAGCTTAAGCTTTAACTATTTTACTATCTCAGTATCAGATACCCCATAAATATACAGAAAGATTGGGAACATTTCTTTCTTTTTGTTGAATTAATAATAAATCTGTTTTTCTGGAATATGGTGCTGATACTTTACTATGGAATCTTTCTGAAGTACTATTAGATACTGACATAAGTAAGCATTTTCTATTACTTTTTTTTTTAATACTTGACTATTTCATCCTTTCAAAAGAGGATTTTTTACCCACAAAATTAATCTCATTGTGACAGTTTTATTTCCCTGTGGTTTAGCTCTGTAACATCTGATAATCTAAAATGGTGTCAGAGAAAATAAAGTTTCTTGAGTAAACTACTGCGTACCTAGCTCACTCTTTGAATTTAAATACTTATTGCAACTTTTATAATTTTATATTGATAGTCTATTAACAAAATAGTCTCTTAGTTATTATCCATAAATGAATCATATTTAATGTCTCTATGACCTTTATCTTATACATGAAAAAAATTGAAACAAATCCTGATAGTATACCATAGCTTGTAGATATTTCTCTTTGGTGATTTTATTTCAGCTGTAATATGAAGGCAGCAGGGAAGCATGAAAAAAACATGTGACCAGAAACATTGAGACCTGGGTGCTAATCCCAAGTCTGGCTCAAAGGAGCTGGGTTCACTAGGGCGAGTAATTTTAGTATTTTGAGCCTTAGTTTTTTCACTTTAAAAGTGATACAGCTAGAGTTGACAGTGTCCAAGGCCCTTTTTAACTTGTAAGGTCATAATTTCAGAAAGACCAAAAAAATGAGAAAGAAAGATGTTTGAAGGAGTGAGAGACCACAGTTAATGTCAAATCAAAACAAAAAACTAAGTTAAAGATGACGACTGACAGAAAAGCACTGAAGACAAACTCCAGTTCAGCGTTTCTTTGCCTTGGCTCAGTAGCATGTAGCACACGGCGTGCTACCCAGGACTTCTATCTCCCTGTGACTCTGAAGGAGAACAATCTGCTCTTAATCTCCCTCCCGGATAGAAATAAGTTAGGACTGACTGGTAGGGGCCACACCCCACCCTGCTGAGCTGGAAGGGGGTAGAAAACATCATATCTAAACATATAGACATAATTAAATAAGTCAAAGACTCAACATAATAACCACCTGTTATTGGGCATTTGTAAAAACCCAGGCTTATTGCTCCTAGTCCTCAAAACATTTCAACAAGGCATTGTAATTGAGAAAACTAAGAGGTCAGAAGTTAGGAACTAGAGAGGTTAAGATTTAAACCTAGGTCTGTTTTGTCCTAAAGGATATGCTTTACCCTGATTTATGCAGATCTCTGAATATGAGTGATTCTGGGATCACACCATAACCAAATGCAGATGCTCCACACCTTGAGACTCCCTGTCCAAGTAAGGAGAGCAATAGACTCCCCTTGCACTGTCCCCAGGTTCTTAGTTCCAGAAGTGCCTGAGAGAACAGCCAAAAAATTCTGATTTCCAATAGTAGGGGAAGAGATAAGGCTAGTGCCTTGATTGAGGCAGGTCAGTTGCCACTACTAGCAGAGGGATTCCAGAAGTTCATCTAGTTTCCAGAGCCTGTATTTATTTATCTTTGGACAGCTTACAGATAAGGTCCTGTGCTGCTCTGCCTATGCTAGCTACTAGAGGAAGAAACAGGTTCTGGAGAGAGACTTGACTGCTACTTTCTAGTAAGCAGAGGGGGATGTGGTAGCACTTAGATGATATCTTAGTTATCTAGTGCTGTTGTGATAGAAATACCACAACTGGGTGGCTTTAACAAACAGAAAGTTATTTTCTCATAATTTAGGAGGCTTGAAGTCTGAATTTAGGGTACTTGCTCTGGAGGAAAACTTTCTCTCTTTGTTGGCTCTGGAGGAAAGTCCTTGTCTCTTTTGAGCTTCTGCTCCTGGGTGAACATCATGTGGCTTGGCGTGTCTCTTCCTCTAGCTCTGCTGCTCTTGCTTGCTTGTTTAATCTCTTTTGTATCACAAAAAAAGATTGACTCAAACAAACATACCCTACAATAATCCTGCCTAATAATTAATGTAACCAAGCAACCCATTGCAAAACAGAATTATAAACACAGGCATGTTGTTGTTACTGTCAGGTACTGTCCAGTTGTTTCTGACTTATAGCAAACCTGTGTGCAACTGATAAAACACTGCCTTGTTCTGCACCATCTTCACAATTGTTGCCATGCTTGAGCTCATACAGCCAATGTGTCAATCCATTGTGTTGAAGGTCTTTCCCTTTTTGATGATCCTCTACTTTACCAAACATGATATATTCTTCTCCAGGGACTGGTTCCTCTGACAATATGACTAAAGTATGAGAGATGAAGTCTAGTTGTTCTCACTTCTAAGGAGAATTCCAGCTGCCCTTCCTCCAACACAGATTTGTTCATTCTTCTAGAAGTGCATGGTACATTCAGTATTCTTCACCAACACCGTGATTCAAATGCATCAATTCTTCCTTATTCATTGTTCAGCTCTCACATGCATATAAAACCAAAAAATCAAACTCACTGCCTCTGAGTTGATCCTGACTCAAAGCAACCCCTTCTTGGCTTTCCAAGGCAGTATATCTATGGAAGTAGATTGCTCAATCTTCCTTCCAAGGAGTGGCTGGTGAGTTTGAACTGCCAGCCTTCTGGTTAGCAGTCAAGTACCTTAAGTACTATGCCACCAGAGTTCCTTCACATGCATATGAGGCGATTGAAAAGACCATGACTTGGGTCAGGTGTGTCTCAGTCTTCTAAGTGACATCTTTGATCTCTAACGCTTTAAAGAGGTCTTTGGTAGTAGATTTGCCTAATGCAATACGTCCTTTGATTTCTTGACTACTGCTTCCATGGGTGCTAATTGTGGATCTAAGTAAAATGAAATCCTTGACAACTTCAATTTTTTCTCCATTTATCATGATGTTGCTTATTGTTCCAGTTGTGAGGCTTTTTTTTTTTTTTTTTCTTTACGCTAAGGTATAATCCATACTGAAGTCTTTGCTCTTCATCAATAAGTGCTTCTGATCTTCATTTTCAGCAAGCAAGTATGTGTCACATGCATATAGCAGGTTTTTTTTTTTTTTTTTTAATTGTGATTTGGGTCAAAGTTTACAGAGCAACTTCACTTTCCATACAGCAGTTCATACACATTTTGTCTCATGACATTGACTGCAATTTCTCACAATGCAACAGCTCTCTTCTCACTTCCTCCCCATAGTTACCTGTTCCCTATGTCCTTCCCTCCTATCCACTCCTGTCCCCCAAGCTATCTCCCTGTGTGTACACAGCCCTTCTATTCTGCCATGATTGATCTTTCCAAAAAGTGTATATAAGTAATGTAAATGTTCAGTTCAGATGTCTGTCTTTTATTTGGCTGGAAGCCACAGGAGTGGGTTCAAGTCCAGATCTGAAGGGCAGCTAGGAACCATAGTCTCAGGAGTTCCACTAGGCTGTATCAGACCAGCAAACTGAGTCCCTTTTTTTGTCTTTTCATGATTTTGAGTATTTTTCACATTTTTCTCCCACTCTGTTCGGGTTCTCCTACGTAAATTCCCCTTCCTAGTGATTGACAGTGGTAGCAGGCACCATCTACTTCTTTTGGTCTCATAGTCACATAGGCTGAGGATCACATGGTCTATTAGTCCCTTGGATTAATTGTTTCCATGTGTCTTTGGTTTTCTTCCTTCTTCTTTGCTCTAGATAAGGAAAGACCCATGGTTGCATCTAGATGGTCACTTGCAAGCTTTCAAGATCCCAGTTGCTACTCACCAAAATAGGATGTGGAACAATATTTTCCTGTAGTACATTATGTCAATTGAGCTTGATGTCCCCTGAAACCATGGTCCCAAGCCCATAGGTCCAACCACTCACTACTTCTGGGTAGCTGGATGTGACCAAGAAGGCATCACAACCTTGTCCCTGGTCAACTCTACTATATATTTGGACATTCTTACAGAACATAAAAATACACTTGTATAAACATTGCCTGTCAACCCTATACATAGTCATGGGCACACTCCCACCTGCCTAGACATACCTCATCATTCAGCCTGTCTATACCTCATCGTTCAGCCTGTCCACACATCTATTTACCTGTAAATCAATGTTTTCCATCACTGACAACATAGTACTGTATGTGCAAAAGAGTTCATTTTTGTTGTCTGTACCTCCCACGCACCTCTCTATGTCTTACTCTTCCTCATTGCCACCATGTTGATCACTCACATTTGATACATTACCCTTCTCTTCACCCAAATCAATACTTGTCTCTACCTGTCTAACACTGTTCCCTATCCTACTCTCCCACCCCTTATAAGCCACAAAGAAAATTTCCTTCCATATATAAATCTTTCCTTGACTTTTTGCATATTGCAGGTTTTAATGAGTCTTCTTTCAATCCTGATGTTATATTCTTCTTCATATAGTCCAGGTTCTCAGATTATTTGCTCAGCATCCAGACTGAAAAAGTGTGGTGTGGTAGTTAAGTTCATGTGTCAACTTGGCTGGGTCTGGTTGAGTGGCTGGGCAGATAGATGTAGTTATTCCCCATGGTGAGATTGGTAAATAACTCCATGGTGGAATCTATTGGAGCAGCTGAGAAGCTGCATTAGGGATGTGGTCTGTTTCCAATATGTAAGAAGCAACTTTGAGGAAGGTCTCCAGCTTTTTGGCATGCTTGAACCCTGCATGCAGGAGATCCGGTGGCATAGTGCCTAAGGCATTTGACTGTTAACCAGAAGACTGGCAGTTCAAACCCACCAGCCACTCCTCGGAAGGAAGGTTGGGCAATCTACTTCCATAGTGATACTGCCTCAGAAACCCAAGGAGGGGTCGCTATGAGTCAGATCCGACTCCATGGCGGTGGTTGCATTTTGCGCTGTTGAACTCTGCATATAGCGAAGTCATTGTTCAGCAGCCTGCCATGTCCTGCCGATCTTGGGACTTGTTCTGTACTTTAATTACTGGCCTGCTGTGTTGTTTGGTAATAACTGTGCCTTTTTACTTATCGACCTTGGGTCTGTCAGCCTCAGCAGCCAGCAGCTGCCTGAGTGAACAAAAGCTTCCAGCTTCAGTGGACCAGGAGCAGGAGGCAGAGCTGAAGCCCAAGGTTGAGGTGCTTTCATACAGTCTCTAGAGCTTGGCACTTTGAACTGGGACTGAATGCCTCCAAACTCTAAGAATAAACGCCTGTTTGTTAAAGTCATTCCATTAGTGGTATATTTTCATTAGAGCAGCACCAGAACAGTTACATAGTGCATTAAATCACTTGCATGTGATTTAATGATATTGTTTAATAATTTCCTCATCCTGTAGGATCACTTTTCCTTGGAATGGGCACATATATGGATTTCTTCTGGTCAGTTGGCCAGGTAGTTGTCTTTCAAATTCTTTGGCATAAATGAGTACACACCTCCAGCATTATATCCTTGTGTTGAAACATCTGAACGGGCATTCCATCAATTTCCAGAGCACTGTTTTTCGCCTATGCCTTCAGAGCAGCTTGGACTTTTTCCTTCAATACCTTTAGTCCTTGATCATTTGCTACCTCCTGAAATGGTTGAACATTGACCAATTCTTTTTGATACAATGACTCTGTGTATTCCCTCCATCTTCTTTTGATGCTTCCTGGCATCATTCAATATTTTGCCAATAGAATCCTTCAATACTGCAACTTGAGGCTCAAATTTTTCTTCAGTTCTTTCAGCTTGTGAAATGCTAAGTGTGTTCTTCCTTTTGATTTTCTACTCCAGGTCTTTGCATATTTCATTATAATACTTTACTTTGTCTTCTTGAGCTGCCCTTTGAAACTTTCTGTTCAGCTCTTTTACTTGATCATTTCTTCCATTCACCTTAGCTACTTTCTCTTCAAGTGAATGTTTCAGAGTTTCTTCTTACATCCATTTCGATCTTTTCTTTCTTTCTTTAATGACTTTTTACTTTCTACATGTAGGATGCCTTTGATGTCATCCCACAACTCATCTGGTCTTTGGTCTTTGGTGTTCAATTCACCAAATCCATCACTGAAATGGTCTTACATTCGGGTGGAATATATTTATGGTTGCATTTTTGGCTCTCATGGACTTGTTTTAATTTTCTTCATCTTCAACTTAAACTTGCTTGAGTAATTGATGGTGTATTCCACATTTGGCTCCTGGCCTTGTACTGACTGATGATATTGAGCTCCTCCATTACCTGCTTCCACAGATGCAGTTGATTTAATTATTGTGTATTCCATCTGGTGAGGTCTACATGTATGGTAATTGTTTATGTTGTTGAAAAAGTGTTTTTGCAATAAATAAGTCATTGATCATGCACAATTCTATCATGAAATCTTTGGTGTCATTTATATCACCAAGGCCATATTTTCCAACTACTGACGCTTCTTTGTTTTCAACTTTTGTATTCCAGTCACCAGTAATTATCATTACATCTTGACTGTATGTTTGGTTAATTTCAGACTGCAGAAGTTGGTAAAAATCTTCAATGTCATCATCTTTGGCTTTGGTGGTTGGTGTGAACTAGTCTTCCTTGTAGTCTTATCAATATTACTCTACCACTGACAGCATTGTACTTCAGTATAGATCTTGAAAGCTTCTATTTGATGATGAATATGATGCCATTTCTCTTCAATTTGCCATTCCCAGTAGAGTAGACCATATGATTGTCTGATTCAAAATGGTCAAAACCACTCCATTTCAGCTCACTAATGCCTAGGAACTACAGACATAGAGTTTTGGAAGTATAACATATATATCTGGGAATTACAACATACATTTCATTTAAAAAAAAATTATTGTGATTTGGGTGAAAGTTTACAGAGCAAATTCACTTTCCATACAGTGGTTCACATACACATTGTCTCGTGACATTGACTACAATTTACCCCAATGCAACAGCTCCCCTCCCACTTCCTCCTGAGAGTCCCTCCATGCACTCCTGCCCCCTGAGCTGTCTCCCTTCTTTCTCCCATGATTGTTCTCTCCAAGGAGTATATCTACCTCAGGTAAATGTTCAACTCATATGCCTGTCATTTGTTTGGCTGGAAGCCACAGTTGTGGGTTCAATTCCTGACCTGAAGGGCAGCTAGGGGGCATAGTCTCAGTGGTTACACCAGGCTCTATCAGACCAGCAAACCTGGTCCCCCTTTTCTTTTTCACCCAAGTGATTTTAAGTTTTGTTCCACAGTGTTCTCCCTCTCTATCCAGGATCTCCTACATAGATCCCCCTCCAAGTGGTTGACAGTGGTAGCTGGGCACCATCTAGTTCTTCTGGTCTCATAGTCCTACAGGCTGTGAATCATGTGGTATACGAGTCACTTGGACTAATTGTTTCCATGAATCCTTGGTTTTCTTCATTCTTCTTTGCTCTGGATGAGGAAAGACCCATCATTGCTTCTAGGTGGCTGCTTGCAAGCTTTTAAGATCCCAGTTGCTACTCACCAAAGTAGGAGGTGGACCAATATTTTGTGTAGTACGTTATGCCATTTGAGCTTGATGTCCCCTGCAACTATGGTCCTGAGCCCACAGGTTCAACTACTCACTCCCTCTGGGTAGTTGGCTGTGACCAAGAAGTGACTACAACCTTGTCCCTTGTCAGCTCTACTATACACTAGGGAATTCTTCTACACTTGTAGAACCATTGTCTGCCAACCTTATACACGGTCTTGAACACACTTGCTGCTGCATAGACATACCTAGTAGTTCAGCCTGTCCACTCATCTATCCACCCATATACCCATGTTTGCCTTCACTGATAATGCAGTACTGTATGTGTAAAAGGGTTCATCTTTGTTATCTGCACCTCCCATGTACCTCTCTATGTCTTCCTCTTCCTCACTGCTACTATGTTGATTACTCACATTTGGTACATTGCTCTTCTCTTCATCCAAATCAATACTTATCTCTACCTATCTAACAGTGTTCCCTACCCTACCCTCCCACCCCTGGTAACCAACAAAGAAAATTTCCTTCCATATATAAACTGTTCCTTGACTTTTACAATAAGGGAATAATACAATATTTGTCCTTCTGTGACTGACTTATTTCACTCAGCATAATGTCCTCCAAGTTCATCCACATTATGTGGTGTTTTGCAGATTTTGTTATTCTTTAGGGTTGCATAGTATTCCATTGTGTGTATGTACCACAGTTTGGTTATCCATTCTTCAGTTGATGGACACCTAGGATGTTTCCATCTCTTGGCTATTGTAAATAGTGCTGCAATGAACATGGTGTGCATATTTCTGTTATTGTCATGGCTCTCACTTCTTTAGGATATATACCTAGTACAGGAATGGCTGGGTCAAATGGTATTTCTAATTCCAACTTTTGAAGGAATCGCCATACTGCTTTCCACAGTGACTGTACCATTTTATAGTCCTATCAGCAGTGTATGAGAGTCCTAATCTCTCTGCATTGGTTGTTTTCTGTCTTGTTGAACTTTGCTACTAGTTGTGGGGCAAGATGGTATCTCATTGTTGTTTTGATTTGCATCTCTCTAATGGCTAATGAGGAGCTCTGGTAGCGTAGTGCTTAAAGGCACTTGACTGCTAACCAGAAGTCTGGCGGTTCAA
>NW_006921658.1:3325005-3326193 GCF_000298275.1 Orycteropus afer afer
ATGTTGAACCATCCCTGCATACCTGATATGAACCCCACTTGGTCATAATGAATGATTTTCTTGATATGTTGTTGGAGTCTTTTGGCTAGGATTTTGTTGAAGATTTTTGCATCTATATTCATGAGGGATATTGGTCTGTAGTTTTCCTTTTGAGTGATGACTTTGTCTGGCTTTGGTATCAAGGTTATGCTTGCTTCATAAAATGAGTTAGGGAGGGTTCCATCCTTTTCTATGTTTTGGAATAGTTTGAGTAAGATTGGTATCAGTTCTCCTCTGAATGTTTAGTAGAATTCTCCAGTGAAACCCTCTGGGCCAGGATTTTTTTTAATTGGTAATTTTTTGATGACCTGTTCAATTTTTCTTTACTGATGGACCTGTTAAACTTTTCCACATCATTCTGTTAGTTTAGGTAAGTGGTGTGTTTCTAGAAATGTGTCCATTTCTTCCAGATTTTCAAATTTGTTGGAGTACACTTCTTCATAGTATCCTGATATCCTTTTTATTTCAGTTGATTCTGTTCTGATGTCATGCATTTCATTTCTTATTCATGTTGTTTGTATTCTCTCCCTCTTTTCCTTTGTTAAATTTGCCAGTGGTTTGAAAATTTTATTGATCTTTTCAAAAAACCAACTTCTGGTCTTGTTGATTTTTTTCTATTGTCTTTCTGTTTTCTGTTTCATTGATTTCTGCTCGTATCTTTATTATTTCCTTTCTTCTGGTGACTGTAAGCTTTTCTTGCTCTTTTTCTAATTGTTGGAGATGTTGGTTTAAAATGTTGATTTGGGCTCTTTCTTCTTTTTTGATGTGTGCTGTTATTGCTCTAAATTGGTCTCTGATCACTGCTTTCACTGTGTTCCAAAGATTTTGGTATGTTGTGTTTTCATTCCCGTTTGATTCAAGGAATTTTTGAATTTCATTTTTTATTTCTTCTCTTACCCAGTCTTTCTTAAGGCGGGTGTTGTTCAGTTTCCATGTGTTTACTCTTTTTCTGTTGTTCTTCCTATTGTCTATTTCTAATTTGATAGCGTTATGATCTGAGAAGATGCTTTGCAGTATTTCAATGTTTTTAAATTTATGAAGGCTTGCTTTATGTCCTAACATATGGTCTATCATGGAAAATGTTCCATGTGCACTGGAAAAGAATGTATATTTTACTGTTGTTGAGTGATGTGCTCTGTTGATGTCTAC
>NW_006921658.1:3327117-3328130 GCF_000298275.1 Orycteropus afer afer
ATTTTCTCCCTGAGTTTAGAACAGTCCATTCTATCTTGCAACTCTCTTGACTTCCTCACCATTTAGAAGTTCTGTAACTACACAATCTTTTCCCTCTTTTTGGTTTGTAGTTATCCTCATTTGCCAATTGATGTCTCCAGTTCCCTATTTAAAATCTTGTAAGCTTATTTTACTTTGGATATACCCATAGCTGTGGTTTCTGGGTTATGTCATCATGTGTATTAATGGTCGGTTGTTATTTGCTGTCTTTCATCTCTCTTCAAAAGAGTCCCTTTAGTATCTCTTATAAGGTTAGTCTGGTTTTAACAAATTCCCTTAGTTTTTGCTTATCTGGAAATCTTCTAATTTCACCATCATGTTTGAGGGAATATTTTGCTGGGTATATAATTCTCGGTTGAAGATTTTTCTCTTTCAGGGTTTTATATATGCCATCCCATTCCCTACTCACTTGCATGGCTTCTGCTGAGAAATCAGAGCTTATTCTTCCTGCTTGTCCTTTGTAAGTAACTTTTTGTTTTTCCTGTGCTGCTTTCAGGGTGCTGTCTTTGTCTTTGGTTTTGATGAGTTTGATGATGATATTATGTCTTGGTGAATTTCTTTTGGGATTCATTGGGCTTCCTGAATGGATATATTCTCATTTTTCATCATATCAGGGAAGTTCTCTTCCAAGAAATCTCAGACAATTTTCTCAGGGGTTTTATTTTTCTCTTCCTGTTCTGAAATCTCAATGACAAGTAGGTTATTCCTTTTGATGGTATCCCACACGAACCTTAGCTTTTCTTCATATTGTTTTGATCTTTTTTCTTTTTGATCCCTTTCCAAAGAAGTATTCAGGTATTTGTCTTCAATCACATTAATTCTGTCTTCCATTACATCAATTCTACTTCTTTGCCCTTTCAATGTGTTATCCCTTTCTGAGAATTTAGTATTAATCTTCTGGATTTCTAACTGTAGATTTAGAATCATTTCTAATTTTTCATTTATTTTGTCATTTTGTTCTTGTATTTTCTTCC
>NW_006921658.1:3328746-3349788 GCF_000298275.1 Orycteropus afer afer
AGAAAAAAGGTAGAGAAGGAGAATAATGAAGAAAAAAATGGGAAAGATGCAAAAGGAAAACAAGGAATGGGGTTAACCACTAGAAAGGAAAAAAAAAAATTGGAACCAGGAACAGGGAAAAGAAAAAAAGCTGAAAACTAGAACCTGAGAAGGGAAGAAGAAAGAATAATAATAAAAAGGACGAATGTAATAATAATAGTAGTAGTAGTTTTAAAACAGACAAAACAAACTAAAAACAAGAAAAAAGAAAAAAATTGGGGCAGGGCACCCAGGCTTCATCTGAGCACACAGACTGCGATGGAATTCCTGCTGGCCTAGAAGGTGGGTGGGAGTGAGGGATGGCCGCACCTCCATTCACCAAAAGGATGTGGGATATAAGAGTAACAAGGGGAAAGTTGCACCTTTCCAGTTGTCCACGTCCAGAATATCCTTGTGGTTCCTGGCAATTGGAGCCGATTCTTAAGTACCTGGAATGTAGAACACTGTCGCTTTAAATATCCAAAATGGTCAAACTGCTTGTAAACATTCAAAATAGCTGCACCCTCCGAATGGGCAAAAGTCCACAGCTCAGCCCACTTTCCCCTTTTCTGTTTCCCCTTTTATTCACTAGCTACCAGAGCAGTCATCGTGCAGTCTATGGCTAGCAGGGCTGATTTTTACGTTAATTCTTAAGTCCTATCTCCACTTGGCAATATCCAAGTTGTCTGTACCATCAGGATCACTGCCAGACTGCAGCTCCGATTGTCTCCTTTTTCAGTGTTTTCATGCACATTCTTCTGCTAGTTGGAGTGTAGGCCACTTCTATATCCTTCCCTTCAAAGCTCAGGGGTCCAGGATTACCTTCTGTATCTGAACTAATTGGTTCCCCTTTTCTTTGTTGAAGAGGGTGTCTGCAGTCTTTCTGTGTATTCCATCACCTTACTGGAACTCCTTTCATATATTTCATTTTTATGTGAGACTTCAGGTGTATTCCATCCTGGGGCAAAATTCCTTATTATCTGTGAATCTGTGAAATGTAGATTGCAAGTTATTTGTTTCCAAAATACAATGATGGAACAGGAACAAGATAGATATTTCCATTACAAATGGTAGAAATTCGAGGGGGGGAAAAAGGGCTAACAGGTACTAAGCATGTCAAAAATTCAGCAGAACAATTTCATTTAGCTCTCAAGGCTTGAAAATAATCCTCTCCTCTCTGAGATCATCTAGGCAATTGTCCTGCCCTCCAGATTCTGGGTATTGGACATGCCTTCTGGTTTCTGGGTAGAAGATCATTGGCCTTTGATTTCAGGTATGTCTTTCAGGTTCAGTGTGATGGCATTTCTTTTCCCTTGGCTTTGGGCAGCTCCATTTTCCTAGTCTATCTGAGTGGTGACCTCATCCCCTCAGCCCTGGCAGGCCAGTTCTTCTGCCCTTGGGTATGGCAACCCTGGCCATTCAGCTTTGAGTAGTGACCCCATTGCTCTGGCACACCTTAACAGTAGCTTCACACTCAGAATCAAGTTGGTGAAGGTCTGACTGTTTAAATCCTGGGATGCTATGCCCCCTCCCTTTGAGATCCAGAAGACCATGGCCCTCCCCTTTGTAACCAAAGAGACCTTGCTTCTCATGCTTCTTCCAACAGCTGATCTACAAGCTTCTCCAGAGATGTTTCTTTTCTTTTCTCGGAGGACAACTGATATATCTCCTTTGGCCTGTTTGTTTTTCCCCTGGAAAATTCCAAGAGACAGACAGTTATTTTCTTTCATTCTTTCTTTGTCCTTTTCAGTCTAAACCAATGGGTTTTTCTCTGTGGTAGTTGGTTAGATTCATCAATCATCAGCTTAATCTCTTTAACAAATCATTGTGTAGCCATGTCCTTGATGAAAATTCTTGGACACATACCCTTAGTTTATACAAATTATCCAAATCTTTGTTTTGTTTTCATTTTGTACAGTTCTCATTTAAGTCTATCTCTTTCCTTTTTCTTTTACTATACATGACAAAGAAAAACCACCTGACCCTTTAAGACATTTCTTTGAAATCTCCTTAGCCAGATGTCCAAGTTTATCACTTACAAAGTTCTGTCTTCCACCAGACATTTTAACATAATTCAGGCAAGTCCTTTGCAAAAGCATAAAAATCATCAGCCTTCCTCCATTGTCCAATCACATGTTCATCATTTCCATTTAAAACCTCACCAGAAGCACATTTAAAACCCATATTTCTAGCAACCTACTAGATTGATGTTGATGCTGGCATACATATTCTCTAGTACAATAGAGAATTTCTCTGTAGCTTTCCTCACTTCCTTCTGAGCCTTTACAAGAGTTGTCATTGATGTCCATTATTCTACCAACAGTCTGTTCAAGGAAATGTAGGCTTTTACTATTAGGCACCTTAAAACTCTTCCAGCCTCTACCTATTACTCAATTCTAAAACAGCTTCCCCATTTTAGCTCTCTGTTAGACTAGCAACCCACTCTGCTGGTACCAAATTCTATCTTAGCTATTTAGTGCTTGTTGTTGTTGTTGTTATGTGCCGTCGAGTCGGCCCCGACTCATAGCGACCCCTCCTTGGGTTTCCGAGGCAGTATCACTACGGAAGTAGGATTGCCCAACCTTCTACTATAACTGAAATACCACAAATCGTGGCTTTAACAAATAGAAATTTATTTTCTCACACTTTAGGAGGCTAGAAGTCCAAAATCAGGGTGCTATCTCTAGAGGAAGGCTATCTGTCTCTGTCAGCCCTGAAGGAAGGTCCTTCTCTCTTTTGAGCTTCTACTCCTGATTGATCTTCATGTGGCTTGACATCTCTCTTCTCACAACTTGCTTCTCTCACTTGCATGTTTAATGTCTTTTATATCTCAAAAGAGATTGACTCAAGACATATCCCACACTAATCCTGCCTCTTTAGTGTAACAAAGATAACCCATTCTGAAATGGGACTATAATCACAGGCATAGAGATCGGGAATTACAACACATATTTTTTTGGAACACAATTCTATCCATAAGAGAAGAAAGTATATGTTTCTATGGGGAACAATGATTTACTTCGGGGAGGAAAATGATGATCTGCTGCTGCTGAGTCCTTCCCTCAAAGTCTACTTCACAGTGAAATGGAGGCTCAAGGATTGAAGTGTTCCACTTTCTGCCTTGAATTCAAGGATGTGATATCTTCATAGGTCGCCCTCCTCCTACAACTGATGTGGGACTAGTAGAGATGGCTGTGCAAATGCCAGAGGTAGAGATGACCTGAAATGGTTCTCAATGAGTTTTCTGTGGCTCTCTTCCTTGTGATCTCAAGGAAATGACAACTAGCTGAGAGGGAGCCTGTAGGCTGTCATGGTGGAAAGGTAACAGGGACACCATAAAGAGTGGTGTAAATTGTGGTGCTGGTAGTCCTCAGGATCTATTTTATTTTCTGATAGAAAGAAACAGAGTGTGATCACAAGAAGATAAATCATCCACTAAAATCACCATTTCTCTAATATATACTTCTGTATCACCTGATGCTAAAATATTATAATTTAATACCTAAAATTATTCTAAATCTATTGTTTTTAACTACAAAATTTGGCTTATGATGAACTTATCTCCTACTGTTGTTATTAACATTTTCACATTTATTTCTGATTTCTTCAGCTAGATTATGAAGTCTGTAAGAATAAGGACCAGGTCTTATACTTTGTTTTTCTTATAGCCTATAATGCCTGCATGAATAACCAAACCAGTTGCCACTGAGTTGATCCCAATTCCTGTCAACCCTATATGTGTCAGAGTAGAATTGTGTTCCACAGGGTTTTCAGTAGCTGGCTTTTCTGAAGTAGATCATCGGATCTTTCTTCTAAAGCACTTCTGAGTGGACTGGAATCTCTAACATTTCAGTTAGCAGCCAAGTACCTGAACTGTTTACACTACCAGGGCACTCTTTCCTGCACAAAAACAAAACAACAACAACAACAACAACAACAAAAAAAAACCAACCAACCAAAATCACTGTGATCGAGTTGATTCTGACTCATAGTCCAATTGGGTTTCTGAGGTGGTGAATCTTTACAGAAGTAGATTGTTCCATCTTTCTTCCATGGAGAGGCTAGTGGATTTGAACTGCCAACCTCCTGGCTAGCAGTCCAAAGCCTTAGGCACTGCACCACCAGAACTCTTTTCCTGAATAAATAGAGTGGAAGTAAGACTGGGCAATCTACTTCCATAAAGATAAATAGGAGGTGTTTAATAAGTGTTTGTGGATCAAGTAATTCAACATAAAAAGTTGATCTATAAGTCTTGCCAAAAAAAAAAAAAACGATGAAAATAAAATACAGTACAGAAAATAAATGCCAAGTGAAGTCACAAACTGCTTCCCAAAGACTCTCCCTTACATGTACAAATGTGTGGCTAACAAATAAGTGATAAATTTGTGCTTTGACTATTGTTTTGAGAAAATATTGCAAAAAGCAATACAAACTTTGAATTCTGTATTTAAACTTTTTACTTTTACAGTGTTTAAGTGAGTTCTATGCAAGAACTTACTTAAAGAACAATAGTTGATGCCTTTGAATTGGATGTTGGCAAAGAATACTGAAAATACCATGGACTGCCAAAAGAACAAACAAATCTGTCCTAAACGAAGTGCAGCCAGAATGCTCCATGGAAGCAAGAATGGCCAGACTTCTCATCTACTTTCGTCCTGTTTTGAGAAGGGACCATTCCCTAGAGTAAAATATCATGCTTGGTAAAGTGGAGGTTCAGCAAAAAAAGGGAAGGCCCTCAACAAGATGGACTGACACAGTGGCTGCAACAATGGGCTCAGGTATAGCAATTATTGTGAGGATGGTGCACGACTGGGCAGTATTTTGTTCTTTTGTACACAGGGTCGCTATGAGTCAAAGCTGACTCAATGGTACCTAACAATAACATGACAGTTTACATAAAAGGAAATGAAGAAAGCAGTGATGGGGCTTAAAGGATAGACAATAGCCCTAGACTTGAGGAAATCACTTGAGAGGTGAGTCAAATTATTCTGTTTCAGTCACTATATTCAGCTCCCTGGCTATCTAGAACTCGGCAAAGCCCAGTTGAGCTGGTCTGCAAGGCAGTTTTGAATTATCACAGAGAGAAGACTTAAGTTGTGAAAAATAAGAATTTTGGGAGCTCTGGTGGCATAGTGCCTAAGGCATTTGACTGCTAACCAGGAAGTTGGCAGTTCAAACCCACCAGCCACTCTGTGGAAGGAAGACTCGACAATCTACTTCTGTAAAGGTTTACTGCCTTGGAAACCAACGGGGGGTCACTGTGAGTTGGAATTGACTCGATGACAGTGGGGTTTTTTTTTTGTCTATTTGGTCAGGCAGATTAAAATAGGCATTATTGTTGACATGAGGGAAAAGACTGGTCCAGCAGATGACCCATGTGAGCTTCAGAAGGAACTTGTCACTGCTCTAATTTGGAATTATTCTTCCCTATACTAGCTTTCTGTCGTACAGGCAGTGGAGAGCAGCAGAGGTAGGGAACTTTTTGAAAAATGTTTTCAGATTCCAGGATTTAAGCTTTCATTATCAATCCCTGGTACGTAAACAGGTGAAACAAATAACCACATAAAAATTAAATGCAAGGTAATTGGCAGTGATAAGAAATTCTCAGCTTAAATAATTTCCAATGTTACCATTGACCTTTCTGTGACATTAAGTTCATTTTCCTAACAACCAATTATGACATTGCCTTTGGAGCACTTTGGGCCCCCATAGACCAGGTGTAGTTAAAGAAAACAGCCCAGTATCTGGGCCTTCATTATCCTTCTTGTAATTCAGGCATCACCAAAGTTCCCCACCTGTGATCAAGCCTGACCATTCATGCAGTTTTTATGGTAGCAAATGAAAATAGTTTGGAAATTTCCATCTTTAAAGCAACCTCTCACGGAAAACATTGAGAAGCGTTTTATTAATAGACACTCAATTTACTAACATTAATATATATTTTTGAAGCTCTTCTATATTTCATTTACTAGATCTTCCTTAAAAAAAAAATACAAACCACTTTTCTGCCAGGCAGAGAGTAGGTAGTAGATACAGAAATTTAATGCATTGAATGCATTAATTAGCATTGATTAAAAACAGTAACTTTTTTACTATTATAGTATGTATATGTATTGTATTATAGAAAAAATACTGACAAGCAAAAACAATAAAATAAAAGCATATGTTCACCACTCAGATATCACCATTTTTAATACTTTACTACACCTCCTGGAAAGTGTATGTAAAAAATAAATAATATAAATATTATAAATATTCACAATAAATGTAAGTATATATATTTAGCCAAAGGAAACATGTTTTATAAACATCACTCAATAATTATCTTCCCTCATAGAGAGTTAAATTGGGATTTACAAATAGGGAAACCAAGGCACAGTGTGACTCCTAGAGAGAAGGTGTCAAGAAAAGACTGCAAGTGCAATTCATTTTTCTTTATTATGTCAACTATTAAGTGTAGATATTCTCCATAATCATCATTGGGTATTTAGAGTAACTGACCTTTAAAAACATGATAGAGAGTATACTGGAGATATTGAGGCAGAAATGTTTTTTAAAACTCATAAACCAGAAGATCTCTTAATGAGAAGAAAACAGGTGTTGCCGTCACAAGTAGCTATCAAACCTTGTAAAGCCTTATACTCTAGAGATTACCCAACACTTATTGTTTCTCTCTGAGGAGAGCTGCTAAGTGATACACATGTGTATCGAGGATGCCCTATGGTTGCATGAGTGCAAAGGAGTACTGTCCATCTGCAGGGCCATGCTTACATGCTTCTTCTTCAGGGTTCTCTAAAGACAGAGCCACATTGACATTAAACTGGGAAGACATGCTGCAAAGTCTTTGAAAGATGTTTCCAGCCTGGGAACTCTCTTACGGGTAAACTGGCTCTGAGACCAAGACTGTTTCTGTATTTGGGTTTGGTGAGCGTAGGAGATTGTGTTCCAGTTTGGTCTATCCTGAGCTGATTATAATACTCAATGGTGCTCAGTCTCTTCAGGACCTGTGAACCAGCAGACTCTATTGCAGTCACAGCTTCCTTTCTTCTAGGGCATTTTGAAGGTATCCTGAGAGTCTTCCTCATATTCATAGATGGGCCAAGGATCCCACAGCCAGTCAGAACCACTGATGTAAAAGTACATGTGCGACTTGCAAAATGACTCGTTTGGGTATGAGCTAATTGCTTTGTATTAGGACATTCAGATTCCTATTTTTTCCATCTCCTCTAAAAATTAATTAAACCTTAATCAAAAGGTCACACGAAAAGTTACAGATCCTTTAATTTTTCAAGAGAATGAGTTAACGTGGATTTTATGTTGCTAATACGACACATAACAACAACAACAATATAAAACAACATGCAAAAGGAAGAGGGTGAAAAAACAGAAGCCATAAGAAGCTCTGTCTTCTTATGCAGATTACATTTATAGTAAAAGGGATAGGGAATATTATGTAGTAATTGACAAAACTAAGGGTTCAAGTGAAATTTCCCAAAGTCACTTAATTTTTTTTATTTTTTGGTAAATAAACTTCTGAATTTAAAAGAGTTTTAGATTTACAGAAAAGTTGCAAAGATGGTAGAGGGGACTGTTACCTAACATCCAATTTCCACTATTGTTAACATACAGTTGTCACAACTAATGAACAAATACTGACACAATCTTACTCATTAAAGTCCACAGTTTATTAGCATTTCTTAGTTTTTGCCTAGTTATCTTCTTCATGTCCCAGGATCCCATCCAGGATACCGCATTATATCTAATTAGCATGTCTTCTTAGCCTCCACTGGTTTGAGAGTTCCTCAGTCTTTTCTCACTTTGATGACCTTGACAAATTTGAAGAGTCCTAGTCAAATATTTTGTAGAACGACACTCGATTTGTCTGTTGTTTTTCTCATGATTATAATGGGCTGATGGGTTTTTGAAAAGAAGACCCAGAGATAAAGTGATATTCTCATCACATCCTATCAGGAGTACATGCTGTCAACATGACCTTTCACACAGATGTTAAGCTTGATAACCTGGCTGAGGCCGTATTTGCCAAGCTTCTCCACTGTAAAGTGACTGCTCCTCCTTCCCTTTTCTATCCTGTACTCGTTGTAAGGAAGTCACTATGCACAGCCTTAAGGGAAGGAGGGTTATGCTCCATCTCCTTGAGGGGGCAGTATCTACATAAATTATTTGGATTCTCTGTACAGTAGATATGTCTATTGTACTGGGATAGATTCATGGAGACTCTTTATATTTTGGGTTACAATCCAATGCTATTTTATATATTTTTTTGTTCAAATTGTTCCAGGTTTTGCCACTGAGACCTCTTTCAATTGGCTCCTATGGCCTGTTGTCATGTGTGTGTATTTTTTTAGCACTTACTAACTGGTGCTATAAGATGTTCAGGAGCTCTGGTAACATAGGGCCTAAGACACTTGACTGCTAACCAGAAGGCTGGCGGTTCAAACTCACCAGCCACTCCTCGGAAGGAAGGTGGGGCAATCCTACTTCCGTAGTGATACTGCCTTGGAAACCCAAGGAGGGGTCACTATGAGTCGGGGCCAACTCGACGGCAAATAACAACAACAACAACAATATAAGATGTTCCGGGATATAGATTGCTGCCCAGCCCTATAATCAGCCATTTCTCCAGTGATCCTTGTTTCCTTTTAAAATTGGAGAATTGTATCAGAAACAAAGATCTGGGTGTGGGTGTGTTGGTTGCTAGTGAGTGTTGTTGCTTTTAGTTGTTGCTTCTGTGTCAGTAGCCAGAAGGTGGAAATGTATCTATGTACACTAACCCATGTATACATATATATTTATAATTATTTCCATATCTATCCATCTGTATTTGTATTAAGCTAAAGGTGAACTTACACTGATGTCACTTGCTCTGTATTTAAAGAAAAAAGTTAGCAACAGATGTTGTCTTACAAGTTTCATTTCAGTCTTGCTATAGGAGCTTGGTGGCACAACCTAGACGTTGGCAGTTTGAACCCACCCAGGAGTTCCACAGAAGAAAGGCCTCATTAAATGCTTTTGTGAACTGCTGCTGCTGCCTTTTTTAAATTTCCCCCAAGAGAACCCTAGGGACAGTTTTATTCTACAACACACGGGGTCACTATGAGACAGGGGCCGACTAGACAGCAGCTGAACAACAACATGATTATGTTTTAACTCTACTCAAGAAACCATTGTCTTAAATCCATTCCCTAGGCCTCCACTGACAATTAATTGTATTGAAAACACAGTTCTACTAGGAACACAACCCCACATAAAAGCAGAAGAGCAGTAAACATCAGGAAAAAAGAGAAGAGGTAGGTAGGTGGTACAGTAATCTTGCTCTCTGACTAGATTGTAATTGTAGATGTAAAATATGAAGTTTGAGTATACTGTGTGGACTCACTATTATCACTGCCCTGATCTTTTATGACAGTCACTGAAGAAGAGAAATGTGTCATCTGTAAAGAGAGTTCTAGTAGCCGTCTGCCGTACTTGGTTTGGCAGAGACAAAGCTGCACCACTTTGCATCAGTAAACAGTGTCAGTGAGGTGTCTGTAATTTAAAACAAGTCTTAAAGTCCAGGTCTTTTAGTCCCTAAATCTTTCTGGCATTGTAAAAATAGTCTTCTTTGTTAGCAAGCCAGTTTAGTGGAAAAACACCTGTATCATCTCTTTGCCTGTCAGTGATCTGGGAAGGGAAGGGAAGGGAAAGCACAGTGTATTTCCATTACAGAGAGAAGGCATTGTGAAGATCAGGTAGTCAGAAATGTTTCTTAAAACATGAAACAAGAAAGTTTGATTCTTGCAACCAAGGAAAACTGTATTTGGCCAACATTAACTTCATCGGAGCTTCTTATAAAAATGTGAACATAAATTGAGAGTTAAGGAACATGTGGGAGAACCAGTTTTGAAAAGCATTAAGAGATGGCACTAAAGATAAGACGTAGCTTATCATTAAAAATTCTTATCTTTAAACATGTGATTTGAGAAACTTCCAATTTTCACATAGGCAGAATTACTTGAAAGAAAAGGAAATGTGAAAGAGGAGCCTAGGATGGAACAAAGTAATTGCAACCTGGTAAAATAAAGACTAATACAGTAATATGCTTTTTAGCATGTTTTCACAGACTAAAAAGGTAAGAATTTATGAGCACATTAATAATACTTTTTAAAATACTACATATTAATCAGCTTTGCTGGATTATTCCACTTACTTGTATATGAATGTATCCATGTATATTCGCATGTACTGGATTTCTTTATGAGGGTACCAGTATAGGCTATACATTTTGACTTGGGATTACACTGAGTCTGATTATATTTTGGTCAAACATTTTAAAATGTGTATTTCAAATATCACATAACATAGACCAATGAATTAATTTGATATTTCACTTTGAAATCAATCAGAACTTATGTAATTCTATGAACACACAATCATACTCTTGGTCTATGCAATGGTGTAAAACTTAGAAAAGTATTTTAGGATTGATTTCATTTTGTAAATGCTTAAATCCACACAATTGTGTGTGCAATGCTAATATTTGGAAAATGAAGACTTAAGTAAACTGAAATTTACTAATGCACAGAGGCAACAAAAAATTCATGGTATTGTGGTAAGTAGGTGTTTAAAGAAAGCACATTTTGTTTCTGTTAAACTCTTTGGGTTCTTCATTCCTTATTGTTATGACCATTTTAAATCATGAAGTAATAACAATTAAAATTAGTAAGAGAATTCACAAAGGTTTCAATCATGAAAAATTGGGAACAGAGTACTATAATAGAATTCCATTGTATTTACCTATGTTTTGGCAATAATAAAATAATCAGATCTCTAATGGCTCCAAATATGAGTTTTCCATGGATAGTGAAAATGTCCTTTCTTTTCTTATGTGTAAATATTCAGTAATAATGGCTACCTTTTATGGAAATCTTGCAACATTCACATTGTGCTAAGATGTGCAATAATTTACTCAATCGTAACAACCACATCATTTTACAGAGGAAGGAATTCAAGTTTAAAGAAATGTATATGTATGACTTGCACAAATTGTATAGTTAGTAAACAGCAGAACCAAGTTTTAAATTCAGCTTTGACTTAAAGAGATCTTTTTATCTGGAATTTTGTTGGACATTACTCTAATATGCTCCTATAAGCAAAGATGGAAATCATGCCTAAGTTATAGTTTTAGTTTTAGTGCATGATTGGCTTGAGGTCATTGTCTTGCTTGATCTTGCCCACTCCTAAGATTTGAAGGCTAAAAATAGTGGCTAAAATTACTCTTAGGGGCCCCAAATCATTCTGAGCCAAGCCTGGAGAAAACACTTTTCAAGTGCCTACTGAATTACCAAATCTGGCTGCTGAGACCCTTTGTGCTAAAAATAAATAGGAAAATCATGGTGAGGGCCAAATCTCCAAGTCATAAATCAGTTGCAGTAGCTAGCGTGTTGGGGAAAGGGACAGGAGGATATCTTTTCTTTTTAAGTGAGTACCGCTCTGCCATTGAAAAGCTTGTTTTGAACATGCTCCCAAAGTCTGAGGGCTAAAAATGCTTTTGGGAACTAGGGAAAGGAGCCAGAAAGCATAAATCAGAGTCTAGAGAGTCTTGTCTACATCTAGACTTGAACCAACCCAGCTCCCAAGACATAACCTGATGACAGCTTGTACCAATGTTTTGTGACATTCCATCTGAGGAACTTACTACCTTAAATGTTGGTCTAAGTGGTTTCTATACACGAAATCTCATGTATTTCCTACTCCTGGCTTTTGTGGCAATCATTTGTTCATCTATCCCAATACTTTCAAGCCTTTGTTGGACTCTGGGCATACTGTTTAGTCAACTAAAGCTTTACCATAATTGAAGACCTGAATCTGACAATGGAAACTGAACACAACAGGCTAAATGCTATTCCCCTCAATTTTTTTTTTTTTTTTTCAAATCCATCTTGACAAATGAATTCATGGTCTAATTAATCATTTTTACATTGTACACTGAAGAGTGGGATTTTTAGGAGTGTCAGGAAACATGGAGGGTGAGATGAAAGAACAAAGTCTTTGGAAGAAATGAACGATGAACTGTTACCTGCTGAGAGTGCTGCTAGAGGTGAATTCCCAACTGTTAGCCTTCTCTGGGAACTGTTCTTGGCCGAAGAGAGCTACCTTATTCCAACATGGGTCAACACTGAAGGGCCGTCCCGTAGAGTCAGCTGAAGCCTAGTTCCGACTATACTCAATATCTCCATTTGCCCAATCCTGCTTCTTTCACTTTCCTCACAGGTTTTGCTCCCAGAGCACTCCCTAATGAACCTACCACATGCTAATTTCCTCTCAAGGTCAGATTCCCAGAGAACCCAACTAGCAGAAGAATCAATTGTTTATATATACTGGATATTCATATAAGGTTTCATTTAAACAAAACCAAACTAAAAAGCCTTTGAAAGGCCAAACACTTAAAACCAATGTTTTACTTTATATAAAAAACCATCACCAGGGTTTGTGCAAGATCAATTTATTTAAGTTAATCATTCCAAACCAACATCCAGAGAGTATGTTTTCCTTTTGTAATTGTTTCTTCTTAGCTTTTATTTGCATGTTGCATTTACACATATACTCACGTGCTTTTTAAAACATAAAATACATTAAACACTAAAATTATGATTATTTTTAATATTACACATTTAAAATTAGGAAAACATGTAGCAAAAGCAATCATGATAGTTAAAAGGGCATTCAGTAGGTGGCACATATTCTCAAAAGTAGATAGAGTTTTTACATTTCTCCCCATCCCAGAAAAAATAAGATTTTAACCATAGTATTAATAAATATATATAGAAGCTTCAATCTTCTGTTTTTAAAAATCTAACATTAAAAAGGATACCATCAACTGGCCTCTTGTAATATAGAGGACAACAATAACAAAAAAAGTCCATAGTCTTATGATGAAAGTATTCTATGGTGGTTTGCAAAACTGGCAAGGAAAATTCTAAGTAATTAAGTTGTTGAAGACTTAAATGATAAAATTTTCATTTCTGAAAAGATGACAATTAAAATTTAATAAATACACAATTGATTATGTCCTAGATCTTAGCAGGCTCTGCAGAGCTCACTCAGCAATTCTTACTTTCACTATAGTCAAGGCAGACAGATGAAGAAATATAGTTTGCAGGCAGGGTGGTTATCATGACTTTAGTTTTCCTACTCTATTGCCTGGGAATCCATACTACATCAGGTTTTGACTTCTTGCTCCAGCAATAAGAAATGAAGAAAATAGACAAGCTCTATTCTGGTGTGTTGCGTTAGCAATTTCCAAATGTGATGTGGCAGTAATTAACTGATAAATAGAGCATAATATGAGGAGTCAGAAGAGAGACTCAGAATGTAGGGCTGTAAAAGAGTTTTTTTTTTTTTTTGCTTGTTTTTCTTTTTGAATTAGAAAGAATAACAAAGTACTTTATATACATATCATTTAACCTATATGGTCTACTAGGACATTCTAGTAGTGAATTTATTCCAGACCCTAAAAGATCATGCTTAGATTCTTGAGTCTTGCTCAAAACTTAAGTTTTCTTTTAAAAAATTAAAATTTAGTAGATAAAGTTTATTGAGAAATATGTGAAAATATGAAATTTAGGTAGTATCAGTGATCATATGTATTTTAAAACGTCTTTTTTTTTTTTTTTTTTAGAAAAACAGAAGCACAACACTGAAAATACACTGTATTCTAAAAAATGTAAGGGTATAAGTAGCAATACTGTGTGTGTATATAAATAATAGCAATATTCTTCCATTAAAAATGAGTAAGTTTTACAGAGGGAAACATGTATATCAATCCATTTTCTTTATGCACAATAAAAATAAGTTTGAAGTCAAAGAAATCTGAAGTTCAATCAACTCTAGATCTTTTTTGTTAATACACTATGAGGAGTGCATGCATAAGTAAAGTTTAGTTATTGATTTGACAACTATTTCGAGCACCTAGTGTTATGGATTGAATCACATCTCCCAAAAATACGTGTTATAAATCCTAACCTCTATGCCTGTGGTTAGAATCACATTTGGGAATGGGTTGTCTTTGTTATGTTAATGAACAGGATTAGTAGTATAGACTGTGTCTTGAGTCAATATGTTTTGAGACATAAAAGAGATTAAATAAATGAGTGAGCAGAGATGGGGTAAGATAGATACCAAGAGACATGGAGATCGCCAAGGAATCAGGAAGCAGAAGCTGAAGAGACAGGGACCTTCTTCCAGAGCCAACAAAGGAAGAAAGTCTCCTAGAGCTGGCACCCTCAATTTGGACTTTTGGCCTCCTAAACTGTGAGAAAGTAAATTTCTGTTTGTTAAAGTCACCCACTTGTGGTATTTTTGTTATAGCAGCACTAGGAAACTAAGCCACCTAATATGTGCCAGGATTGTGTTAGATACTGGTAATGCAATTAGGAACATGACAGATGTGTTCTCTGCTGTTGCAGAGCCTATCGTTTCATGGAAGAAACTGACAAATGAGCTGTTATATAATATGGGACGTGCTGACAGAGAAGTGCAAGGTTCTCAGAAAGAGTAAGGCACCAAAACTAGATTTAAAAGGGTCAGAAGTTTCCCTGGAGGACATGATGTCTAAATTGAGGCTTTAAGCCTGTGCGGGTGTTGATCAATCTGGTGGAAAAGGGAAAGATGGTAAAGCATGCACTGATATGGAAGCCTATCTCTTTCATTTGATTGGGTAGTTGTTACTGAATGGTAACTTGAAGCCATAAGAGTGGTGACATTGCCCAAGGTGATATGCAGAGATGAGAAAGCAGACCAAGCTGTGGGACTGAACCTCAAAGAATACCCCAAATTAAGAGTTGGGTAGAGAAAAAGGAGTTACAACAGACCCCAAGTCTACCAATAATCATCAATCCATAGTTGTATATTATTTTATATTATCTTTGGTCAAGTCTTTTGCTAGAGATACTAACAGGTATAAAATAGTCTTATTTGAAATTTTCTGTCTTCCTTTCACCTTGTAAAGCCATAAACTGGCAATGAAAGCCAATTTTAAATAACCTGAAATCAATAAAGATTTGTAAAATAAGTAAGTTAAAATATGATCTACAAGCCAAATAAATAACCCTTTATTGCTCAATATTTGGTTTTGACAATATTAAGCTTTTTATATTAAAATATATCTTTACTTATGCTGTACTCTTGAGGAATCTATACCTTGACCAGGAGGCTGTCGTTCGAACAGAACAAGGGGACACTACATGGTTTAAAATCAAGAAGGGAGTGCATCAGGGTTGTATTCTTTCTCCACATTTATTCAATCTATATGCTGAGCAAATAATCCGAGAAGCTGGACTGTATGAAGAAAAATGTGGTATCAGGATTGGAGGAAGAATCATTAACAACCTGAGATATGCAGACGATACAACTTTGCTTGCTGAAAGTGAGGATGACTTAAGGCACCTACTGATGAAGGTTGAAGAATACAGTCTGCAGTATGGATTACGTCTCAATATAAAGAAAACAAAAATCCTCACAACTGGACCAATGAGCAGCATCACAATAAATGGAGAGAAGATTGAGGTTGTCAAAGAATTCACGTTGCTTGGTTCTACTACAATCGATGCCAAAGGAAGCAGCAGTCAGGACATTAGACGACGTGTAGCATTGGGAAAGTCAACTGCGAAGGAATGTATCAAGTGCTGAGGAGCAAGGATATCTCCTTGAGGACTAAGGTGCGCCTAACACAAGCCATGATATTTCCAATCACCTCATATGCATGTGAGAGCTGGACAATGAATAAGGAAGACCGAAGAAGAGTTGATGCTTTTGAGTTGTGGTGCTGGCGGAGAATGCTGAAAGTACCATGGACTGCTAAAAGAACTAACAGATCTGTCCTGGAGGAAGTGCAGCCAGAATGCTCCTTGGAAGCAAAAATGGCCAGACTTTGTCTCACCTATTTTGGTCATGTTGTAAGAAGGGACCATTCCCTGGAGAAGGATGTCATGCTTGGTAGTGTGGAGGGTCGACGAAAGAGGGGGAGGCCTTCAACGAGATGGAGTGACACAGTGGCTGCGATGATGGGTTCAAGTATAGCAGGGATTGTGGGGCTGGTGTGGGATCGGGCAGTATTTCGTTCTGCTGTGCATGGGGTCACTATGAGTCGGAAACGACTCGACGGCACTTAACAACAACAACAACTTATGCTGTATTTTGCTGTTTATGATTTCTTCAACAGCTTCTTGTTTCCTGATCCTCTGGGTAGTCTTGAATGGATTTACAGCTCAGTGACAGGCACGGGAGTCTTTCTTTGATCAAAATATGTGAACTAATGGAGATATGATGGTCAGAAAACAACCGTGGATCATAATCCCCATGTGGAAAACATCTAAATACAGTTTTGGATGGGTAAATGCGGATTCACCTTGTCTGTTCCCTTTATTTCACAAAATGTGAAGTGGGAATGTGGCCTGTAGGGTGGCTAAGTAGCGGTGTGCTGGTCAATGTTTGAAAACTGGCTCTCTGGAAAAAGAAAAGCCTTGATTAGTACTATTGGCCAATTTCTGTGGTGTAAATATTCTTACTATAGCCATTTTCAAGCTAACAACTTGATTTCACTGAAGGCAGACAGTGGAAAATGAATATAGGTAGTCCCTGACTTATGACTGGGTTCTGCTCTGTTTAGGACTCCATCATAAATCAGTTCTGACATAAGTTGAGTGCCTCTCTCTTTTTTTAGTTTTCATTATTACTGCTTTTTATTGTCAATATCTTTATAAACCTGATCTTTATTTGTCTTTGGGGATTGGAAACATTATCTATAAGCTTGCAGATATATGTTAACATTGTATGTAGTATATATTACTAACAATAAGATATACAAAAAACAGACAGTTATAAATGCGGTTCATTGTAACTTGAATATGTCTTAAGTTGGGGACTACCTGTATAATTTTTTCTTACAAGTCAGTGCACACTAGCTCCAGCACACTAGTCGACCAAGAATGATCTGACTGGTGGGTAAGAACAGGAAAATACTCTGTATATGCAGAGGCATATCTACAGAAAATAGCACCTATGGTAAGCACTGAAATTGCACCCCTGTCCAAACCTCTGATCCCCATCTTTTAGATAAATTTACCATTATACCATTGAAAAATATAAGTCACGTTTGTTAATCTTTTACTTAACATATTATGGCAGTACATGAAAATTGCAACTGCACTTTTCTTGCTTTCACTGATGAAAATTGGTTTCTGTTGTGCTCTATTACTATTACTTTTTTGAGTTTCTTCTTTCTTTATTCAGCAGAGCAAGATCACAGTCTGCCTTGATCCATGGAGACTCTGAAATATGAAAGCATTCATTTTAACTTGCTCAATGATCTTTCACAGCTAGTGATGGAAACTTCCATAGTTAGTAGATGCTCAGTGGAGCCTCATTCAAGAGGTGCCCAGGGCACATGCCATACCTGCCATACCTTAGATACACCTTTGTGTATATGACAGTTTAAGATATGAGAGGACTGAAGTCTACAAAACATTGAGTTTCTACTTTAAGGAAAACAGATTTACTCCCCTATAGCCAGTTTGTAGATCTGGACTCTTATTCTTCAAATTGAGGGCTGACAGTATGGGTGATATAACCATTAATAATCTAATGGTCTTACTACTGTAACTTCTATATCTTTATAGTTTTTAAAGTTTCTAAAATTGCCTTGTATCTGAGATACAAGTGACTGAGAATCATTTTCAGTCCAATTCCTTATATCACGAACCAAAGAAATTACCAGCTTCTTTCTAGTTCAGGAATATCAGTATAACCTACATTATAATATAATTCACAAAAGAAATAATTTTCTCTCCATCAAATAAGTAAAGACTGTTGCTTTTTCCCTAGCAAAGCAAAAGATTGAATGGTTTACTGTACTAGCCAATTATAGAAAGAATAACAGTAAAATATCTCATTTCTTTATAGAATATGTACCTTAAACAGCAGTGTGCAGATGCATAGCACTGATGCCTTACTAAATAACTACTGTTAAAACTTACTTTAAAAATACTTTTAACACTAGGCACTGGTGGAACCATAGCTGATATTATGCATATTATATCTTTTTGCATCCCAAAGGGTAATTAACATTCCTAGTTGCATTAGAAAAGAATGTACTTATTAATATTTATGCAGATATACAAATTCTCATTTCTTTTCTGTAAAAAATCTTATAACTCTACTGTGCACCAATGAAAACACTTTTTCAAACAACCTGAACTTAGACTGAGTACATAATGTTTACTCTATAAATATTACAAACCCAATAAAAACATAATGATAGAATACAAAGTCTTTTGTTTTTTAAAAGTCAAGTTTTAAAAGATTGTATTTATACAAATACACAATAGTTTTTTACTGCCCTCTGACAGGTATTTGTGTTTAGGATTATCTAAGTCCAGAAATCAAATCCAAAGTTTTTCATTAGTTTTCTGCTTTAGAATGGGAAGACACAGAGAACTCACAGAATTACATTTTCAAACAGGATTGGCTAAAAACTTTACAAAGTGGGATTGTTAGCATTCTATAATAAACCTGCTATGAAAGATAAAATGCCTTGTTTTCCTGTATTTAACTTAGATAATTATCTCAACTATATCTCCTTTATCTACACAGATAGAGTCTTTAAGAGGATAGTGTAGAGTTTAGGTTCTCTAACAAAACCTAAAATACCACTAAAGCCATTTTCCACTTTCAAAGTGTATTTAATGAAATGATTATTTCAATATAAGATCTGAAAGTACTGCCACTGAGTCAATTCTGACTCATGGCGACCACCACTGGGTTTCTGTGGCAGTAAATCTCTATGGAAGTAGATTGCCCAGTGTTCCTTCCTCAAAGTGGCTGGTGGGCTTGCACTGCCAACATTCTGTTTAGCAGTCAAATGCCTTTGGCACTGTGCCACCAGAGCTCCTTTAACAAAATCCAAAATATCACAAAAGCCATTTTCCACTTTCAAAGTGTATTTAATGAAATGTTATTTCAACTTTAGATCCAAAAGTACTGAATTGAGACATATTAGTATCATAGCTAGCCAATTACCTACTTGGCTTTAGCCAAGAGTAGTATTATTACAACTGATTCCAAATTTAAGCATTTGGTTTTATACTATAATACTATATTTCCAAGTGTGTGTGTGTGTGTGTGTGTGTATATACACACACCATATATATAAAGAGCTATTTTTTTTCCTCTTAAAAGAATAGTAAAATGTTTCAGCCATAAAATAAATCAAAATTTTTTTTTTGGAAAAAAAATCCATGCCAAGATAATAAATATTGTTTTAAACTTTAGAATAACTGTTATAAAAGAACTATAAAATTGTAAATTTCTGGAAAAAATACACTGAAAATGTCTGTCTAGGAAAAAATACGCAGTTTGTTTGATGCAAGAAAATATAGCATTACCTTAGAGAGCAGCCAACTAGGACCTGGCTTATTAGACTCAAAAAATTCACAAAAAGTAATTAGCACCAAAATTCGCTAAAACCTAAAATGATATACTGAAGTGATTCTAGGTCCAAGTTTTACCTTATAAAAATGTTACATTTAACCTGCGAAGTTTCCCCAGTAATAATATATATATATATATATTATAATATATATATATTTCAATCCTTAGAAAACATGCTAGTTTTATGACTTTCATTGAAATATTAAGGTAGTGTATGGTAATTATCATTTGTTGTTATCATTCATTGCTTTGGATTGAGCAGGAACAATAGAAATCCAAGCACTTCCCAAATAATATGAAATTATTTGGTGGGGGTTGGAATGAATGGAGAGTCGTTCAATTAAAACTTATTTTTAGCTTCCATTTCATTAGTATTTCTCCTAATATGTCTTATTGGAGGTCTTCATAAGAGCATATTCACTGATTAAAATTCCACATCCTTTATTTTCTTGCTTGCTTTTTGATGGTATTATTTAAGATTTGGGGTTGGGGTAGAGATGTCTAAAAGAGGTCACATACTGTAATGAAACCAGAGTTTCGAATTAGCTACAAATTGTATATTCAATCCTATAATAATCAAGAGTTATGTTTAATTTTAGACAATATCCATATACAAATTTAATTTGAAAAATAGCCAGCACACAATTTAAAATAAAGCAAAATTTTCCATCTTTCATACAGTAGAATATATAAATTCATCAGTTACATAATATGGGTAACAAATGTCAAACAACAGTTCATTTGACCATGTTTTACTGTTGCACATAAATAATGACAAGGCAAAGAACAGCAACTAGTCCAAGGGCCTGTAGGCCAAGAAACCACAGCATGACCCAAAAGAAAATGACTATTACTGGTTCCACAATTCGTTCTCCAAAATACAACCTTGTGAAGCCCATGCTGATAAGACTTTTGTTCAGTTCACCAAAAAGTGTTCCCATCTTTTTGTAGTCATCTCCGACAGGCTCGCCAGTGTGGTTTTGTGATTCTTTAACATCCTTTGGAAAGAAAACAAGACAAAACAAAATACAACCATAAAACAAGAACTATGTGACAGCCTTTAGGAAATAACGACTATTTCCATCTTGCCTTTCAAAATTTATTCAGTAAATAGGCTAACTTAATAGAATGAGAATGTTCCTTTTGATTGACATTTCAAACAACTGTGTGGTGCCCACTTTTCAAGAACATGAAAAACACTGACTTCTGTGGGACTAGTATTGACTGGAATCTTAACTACCAGAGCTCTAATTTACAAGATGAAGGAAGTAGTTAATAATTTTCATACATTTTCTAGTTTCTGGAATGGCATAAAGACAGTTTCTTAAATGAAGAAGGACGAGGTTTGTATTTCTCTTGTCAGTGATCAGGATTTTAGAACAACCTTTTCTACCACTCTTCTTTTTTTTTTTTTTTAAATTTTATTTTATTTAGATTTGGGTGAAGATTTACAGAGCAAAATCACTCTCGATACAGCAGTTCACATATACTTTGTCTCATGTCATTGACCACAATTTACCACAATGCAACAGCTCCCCT
>NW_006921658.1:3350109-3353601 GCF_000298275.1 Orycteropus afer afer
CAGGATCTCCTACATCCCTTCCAAGTTCTACCACTCTTCTGTTTTATGAAAGAGCTCTAGTGGTGCAGTGGTTAAGAGGTAGGCTGCTAACTAAAAGGTTGACAATTTGAACCCACCCAGCTCCTGTGGGAGAAAGATGGGGCAGTTTCCTTCTGGAAAAATTGCAGCCTTAGAAACTCTATGGGGCAGTTCTACTCTGTCCTACAGGGTCCTTATGAGTTGGAATTGACTTGATGGCATTTCTTTTTTCCTTTTTTATGGGCAGACCACCGACTGCTCTGTCCTGGTAAGTCAGCATTTTTAGTCCATTCCTTTGAAATTGAGATTTTAAGGACCCTAGCTTCAGCTGACTGACTGAAGCATGTCTTGCTGTTATTATGCAGTAATCTTCAGCCACTACTGCTGTGATCTTTTAGCCTTTGCTCCAGCCCATTCTCTTCTCATTGATTCAGCAAATATTTACTGAGTGTCTACTTTGTCTCAGATCTCAGAAAATTCAAACTCACTGTCATGGAGTTGCTTCTGATTTACAGTGACCCCCATTGGGTTTCCAATGCTATAAATCTGTACAGAAGCAGACTGCTCCATCTTTCTTCTGCAGAGTGGCTAGTAGGTTCGAACCACCAACCTTTTGATTAGCAGCCAAATGCCTTAACCACTACACTACCAGAGCTCCCTACCTTGTCTCAGATATAGCCTTTTAATGTGCTGTGACTACTCCACTAGGAGAAATAAATAGGTATACTGTAAAAATGAAAAAAAAAAAAAAAAAATCAACATAAAAGCCTGGAGTTTGTTGCTATAGAAACCCCATGTAAATCTCTACATGTATACTATAATTCTCTATTTCTGAACCTTTTTGGACTTAGTGAAGTAGTGAAGCTAGTTTGAAATGTAGACATCAGTATAGGGCATTGCATAGTTTCTTGTCCAAATTCTGCAAATGTCTTAAATGATTCTTATTACTCTTGTAAGGAGAAACAGTTTTCAAATAGAATAATTTTGTACTGTAAGTCCAAAAGTCCACCTAGAAGTCTGTGTCTCAGAAAATGTCTCACTACCATCGAATTGGACTCAACTTATAGTCACCCCTCCCTGGCTTTCTGAGGCAGTTTCACTACGGAAGTAGATTGCCCAACCTTCCTTCCGAGGAGTGACTGGTGGGTTTGAACCGCCAGCCTTCTGGTGAGCAGTCAAATGCCTTAGGCACTATGCTACCAGAGCTCCTCAGAAAATGTACACATGTTCAGTTATACACAAACTAGATTATTTACTATTCCTATTACCTTCTAGCCTTTTTAAAATCAAGGCCACCATGACAGTTACTAAACTACTGTCTTTCAGCTTCAAACCCACTCTTCAGAACATTTCTGGCTTCCTGTTTGATTCTGTCAGTAGAGGATATTAGAGAGACAACACATAGCTCGGGGAAGAAGGAATTTACTCTTTCTTGTTTGCTTCCTGTGGGTTTCTTGATCCTGTCAGTCTCATGTTAGCAACAGTTCTTCACTCCGGCAGCAGTAGTCCCCGCTCTGTAGCAGCAACTGATTTCAATTTGACAGTTATTGAAAACTTGCAGAACCAATCTCATAGGGCCTCCCTGAGACAAACCAGCACCAACTCACTAGTTCCTGCTCCTCTCATGTATGGTTCCCCAGGTCTGTGGGGTCCATCCTCTGAGCTCAAAATCACCACCAGGCAAGCGATGCCCTGTTCCCAGAAGTCTGAGTTTCAGCTCCAGGGAACCATTTTCCTATCTTCTCAGTTTTAGAAATTATACCTCTTTCTTTGTGATTCCAGTCTTAGGAATGGTGGTCCCTCTGGCTGTTTGTTTTTTCTATGATACTTTAGCATAGTAGTTTTTAAAGTTTAGCATGTATTAGAATTACCAGGAGGGCTTCTTAAAAAGAAACCAAAAACCAAAGCTGTTGCCATTGAGTCAAACTTAACTCATGGTAATTCCATATGTTACAAAGTAGAATTGCTCCATGGGGTTTTCCTGGCTGTAATGTTTATTATGGAAACACATTGTTGTTGTTGTTGTTAGGTGCCGTCGAGTCGTCGAGTCAAGCCGACTCATAGCGACCCCTCCTTGGGTTTCTGAGGCAGTATCACTACGGAAGTAGGATTGCCCAACCTTCCTTCCGAGGAGTGGGTGGTGGGTTTGAACCGCCAGCCGTCTGGTTAGCAGGCAAGTGTCTTAGCCACTATGCTACCAGAGCTCCCATGGAAACACATTGGTAGGCCTCATTTCCATGGTGCTGCTGGATGGATTCAAATTCTGAATTGCCAACCTTTAGGTCAGTAGCTGATTGAAAACTATTTGTACCAGCCATGGGCCTAACAAGTTCCCAAGTGGTGTTAATGATGCTTGTCTGGTCATCCTTTGAAAATCGCTGCCTTAGTGTTCTTTATCTTTTCTGTTCAATTTCTAGTTAACAATTCTTTGTTTTAAATTTTGTTAAAATAATTGGTATAGTTTCTCTATACTTATTAGGCCTAGAATTATATAGCTATAGAAGAAAAACTGTGTCATATAGGTAAAATAATTTGCATTATAATTTATTAAATTTAAGTTATTTTAGGAGTAATAATTCAAATCAATAATTATTTTTTGAACACCTGTTTGCTCATAGCTGGTGCAAGATGGAAAGTTAGTTATATGTTAAAAAAAAAAAAAAATGAAAAAAAGAAAGCCTTCAGGTGTAGGGTTTTAAATAATAACAAGTATTAAATACATTAAGTATGTTTTCTAGGGCAAATGATACCGAAGTTATTCATTCAAAGAGGGAGTACTTTTAAATATCATGTTAAAAAGAGCCACTGAATTTGAGAAAGTTTTAAAGCACTCTTAGAATGCAGGCATTAAATTTAGATTCTTTTAAAAGAAACCGAAGCCTGGTCAATCCATAATCAATCAACAAGCAATTAAAATGATTGTTTTTAAATGGCTACTTAAAGTCTTATTTTCTATTCTTCATATACAATTTAAAATATGTTTAAAGGGAAAAGAAAGCAAAAATATTTGATTTTTGTTTGATATAATGAGAGAAAATAATTTTCAATATGACTTTAAAAAGTTGTCTTTCCCCCTGTAACAGTAATTTATGTTGTACACAGAGTACCATGGGGAGTTGATAAAGTAGTGGGAAAATGAGATTCAATAATGGGGCACTGTTGTTATGTCCATGTTACATGTTTGACTCAGAATTATTATTATTATTTTTTTTATTAGGATTTGGGTGAAGATTTAGAGAGTAAATTCACTTTTCATACAGCAGTTCACATATACTTTATCTCATGTCATTGACCAAAATTTACAATGCAGCAGCTCCCCTTCCCACTTCCTCCCCATAGTTACCTCCTCCCAGTGTCCATCCCTTCATACTCTTCTGTACCCTGAGCTATCTCCCTGTGCATAAGCAGCCCTTCCTTCTCCCATGATTGTTCTCTCCAGGGCGTGTGTCTACTTGAGGTAAATGTTTAACTCAC
>NW_006921658.1:3354791-3362987 GCF_000298275.1 Orycteropus afer afer
TAATGTCCTCCAAGTTCATCCACGTTATGCGGTGTTCTGCAGATTCTACATTATTCTTTAGTGTTGCATAGTATTCCATTGTGTGAATGTAACTCAGAATTATTTTTGAGTTATATATAAGTGTGTATGCTCTGGTGGTGTAGTGCCTAAGGCATTTGACTGCTAACCAGAATGCTGGCAGTTCAAACCCGCCAGCCACTCCTCGGAAGGAAGATTGAGCAATCTACTTCTGTAGAGAGATTGCCTCGGAAACCCAAGGAGGAATCACTATGAGTTGAACTGAATCAACTCGACAGCAGTGAATTTTGATTTTTTTAAAAAATATGTAAGTTTTTTTGTTTTGTTAAATATAATTTTTAATTTAGATTTTTCATTTCTATCAATAATAATAATAAAAGAACAGTAGGAAAAACAAACAAAATGCTGCAGAGATATCTTGGAAGTTCAAATCCAAGCTCCAACACCAACACTAGCTGAGCGCCCTTAGCACAATTACTTCACTTACCTGAGACTCAGTTTCCTAATCCAGAAAACATATTTATATAATCCCTTTTTGATACTGATCATTTCACTTAAATTAGAACTTTTTAACCATTTCTTTTTTATACTTGATTTCTAAATTATTTTTTCCTTCACTGAAGTACTGTGATGTACTCAATTCTGTTTCTCACTTTCTCATACTTTTGTGTGCTGCATGGACATATGCTAATTAAAAACAAACAAAGTAACCCTAATATTACGCCTTTCTTTTCTTTAGACAGAATTTGAGTCTTTGATTTAATTGGTGATTCTTCTGGTCCCTCATCCCTCTCTACTCCTCCAATGTCTCGCATTGTTATTGTTCTTGATCTCTCTCTCTTTTTTTAAGTTTTTCTTCACTGTTCCAAATTTCTTTTAATCTATGCACTCTTTGTACTTTGGGGTTTTTGTTGTTATTGAAGTTTTTTTTAAAGACTTATTTTTTCAGTATTTTTGTGGTTTTAGTTGAAAAGAAAGAACTCTAAGCTGATATGGTCCTCTCTGAAGATTTGCTTTAAATTCTTAGTAAGATGATTTAAATCTACAAACTGCTTGTGAGTTTTTCAGGGGCAAAAGTAGGTGTTACAACACTTAAACTCTAAATAGGGAATTAGTTAACTTGTAGGGAATATATGAAGTGACAGCAATGATCCCATCATCTCAGATCTTAGGGATCGCAGTGGAACTGAAAATGGAAGTGGGGTACTCAGTGAGGACTAGTTTGGACGAGCTGTGGTTTCTTCTACTTGTTGAATTATGAACAAATCCATGCATACAAAGAATTAGAAAAAAAATAGTACCATTAACCCCTATATACCTATCAACTTGTGATATGCAGATGACACAAGCTTGCTTGCTGAAAGTGAAGATGAAGCACTTACTGATGAATATCAAAGACTTCAGCCTTCAACAATTATGCCTCAACATAAAACAAAAATCTTCACAACTTGACCAATAAGCAACATCATGATAAATGGAGAAAAGACTGAACTTGCAAGAGATTTCAATTTCATTTTACTTGGATCCACAATCAATGCCCACGGAAGCAGCAGCCAAGAAATCATACAATGCCATACTGCATTGGACAAACCTCCTACAAAAGACCTCTTTAGAGTGTTAAAGAGCAAAGATGCCACTTTAAAGACCACAGTACACCTGACCCAAGCCATGTGTTTTCAATCACCTCTTATGCACGTGAAAGCTGGATAATGAACAAGGAAGACCAAAGAAGAGGTGATGCCTTTGAATTGTGGTGTTGGCAAAGAATACTGAACAGGGGCTGCCAGAAGAACAAACAAATCTGTCTTGGAAGAAGTACAGCTGCAATGTTCCTTAGAAGTGAGGATGGTAAGACTTTGGACATGTTATCAGGAGGGACCAGTTCCTAGAGAAGAACATCATATGTGGTAAAGTAGAAGGTCAGCAAAAAAGAGGAAGACCCTCAACAAGATGGATTCACAAAGTGGCTGCAAAAATGGGCTCAAACATAGCAACAATTGTGAGGATAATGCAGGACCAGGCAATATTTCATTCAGTTGTACACAAGGGTTGCTGAGCTGAACTGACTTAATGGCACCTAACAACAAAAATGAGGCCTTGCTTGGTATGGCATCAGCTTCCCTCAGTCCTCTACTTCAGCCACACAGGGCTTCTTTCAGCTTCTTGACAGGCCATGCTCTTAGGGATTTATTTGCACATGTTGTTTTCTTTCCCTAGAACACTGTATTCTCTCTCCTTTGCTTAGTTAACAACTGCTTTCCATTCAGTCTCTGCTGAAGCCTCTGTTCTCTTTCACAGTACTATATAATGCTCTTTCAATGAATTCTGATTTTTTGTGTATGTGATAATTGGATCAATTATTTTTCTTGGACTATTATGGTAAACTCCATGAGAGTAAGGGTAATACCTATTTTTGCTGACTACTGATATCATCTGTATACAGGGGCTGTGTTCTAGGAATAGCATTACATAGTAGGGGATCAATAAATATTATTTGAATAAATGGAAAGAACTGATCTTGCTAATAAGAAGTTGAACAATAGTTTGAGTGATTTTCCTACCTTGTTTACTTCTTGACAAGCAAAAGATGGTCTTTATTTTCCAAAGTATATTTATTATTATTATACTGTTTTTAGTTGCCACTGAGTCATTTCTGACTCATGGTGACCCCATGTGTGCAAAGTAGAATTATGCTCCATAGTGCTTTCAAGGCTGTGACCTTTCAGAAGTGGATTTCTGAGATGCCTTTGGGTGAACTGGAACCTCTAACTTTTCAGTTAGTCCAGTACACAGGAACTATCTATCATTTATTATAGTAATCTCAACATAATGTACAAATTTCATGGGATTAGCAGAAGTTCTGTTGTGGATGTTATTTGGCATGCATCCCCTCTTTCCTCTCTCTTATCAACTGAACGGTTGCCATCTAGTTGACACTGATTCATGGCAATCCCAAGTGCTTCAGGGAGTTTTCAATGACCATGAGCTTTTGGAAGTAAATTGCCAGGACTTTCTTCCACAAGGTGCCTTTGAGCCTGCAACCTTTTGTTAATAACTGAGAATTCACTGTTTGTACCACTCAGAGCTCCTTGTTTCCTATTAGGACTTTAATCTAGCCCACATTTCTCAGCAGAGGCTGATTTCACCCACAGTGCTAGGGATGATAAGTCTAAAAATAATCCCATTTCCTTATTAGAAGTTGGTTTGGGATAGGATATGTCATCCTCTTTAGAATAATAAAGTCTATAGGGTCTTCCAGAAAAGTATTTCCTAGATCTTCTGGGCCAACTTTGGAAAGGGATCCTGATCTACAATTTCTTGACATATACTCTATGCACTGAAACCTGTGAGAGCCGTAACTTGATGGGACTGTCTTGTGTTTCCAGGTCTCACAAGTTTTCTGCCTTTGAGAAGGTACAGTTTTACCACTTTTCTATTGCTCTCTATTTGTGGAAAAATATATGAATTTTCCTTCTCTGATAAGTTTCTGCTTTACACAGGCTCTGGCTTTCACAGGTTTTATGGCATTAAAGAGAATTTATTGAATTTATATTACTTCCTGTTGCTATCATAAGAAATCACTACAAATGTAGTGGCTTAAAACAACACAAATTTATTATTTTACAGTTCTGTGGAATAGAAGTCCTATTGGCAGGGCTATGTTCCCTTCTGGTGGCTCTACATTCCAGACGCTGCCCACATTCCTTGGCTCCTGGCCCTTCCCTCCATCTTCAAAACAGCAATGTTGCATCTCTTTGACCATTCTTCCATAGTTACATTTCCCTCTTATCACAGCAGAGAAAAGTTCTCTGGTTTTAAAAACTTGTATGATAATCTCCTCATTTTAAAGTCCTTAAACTTAACTACAAGGGGCTCTGGTGATATAATGGTTAAAGTATTCGGCTGCTAACCAGAGGTTTGCAGTTTGAACCCACAAGCCACTCCGCAGAAGAAAGATAGGGCAGCCGACTTTCATAAAGATTTACAGCCTTGGAAACCCAACGGGGATCACTATGAATCGGAATCAACATGATAGCAGTGAGTTTTGTTTGATTTGGAAACTTAATCACACCTTCAAAACCCCTTTTACCATGTATAATAACATATTCACAGGTTCTGTGGATTGGAATGTGGATTTTTTTTTGGGGGGAGGGATATTATTTTGCCTACCACAGTATTTTATTATAAAATATTATTATTGTAAAATATATTTTTATATATTTACTTATATATCTATTTCATGCCACTAGCATTGAACTCATTAAGGGCAAGAACTATGTCTTGCAGATTTTAACATTAAACCCAAACCTACTGCTGTCAAATCAATTTCAACTTACAGTGACCCTATAGGACAGAGTAGAACTGCCACATAGGGTTTCCAAACTGCAAATCCTTACAAAAGCAGACTGTATCATCTTTCCCCTAGGGACGCCTGGTGGGTTCAAATTGCTGACTTTTTGGTTAGCAGCCAAATAATTAACCACTGTGCCATTAGAACTTCTTAAAGATTTTAACATTTTGTTGTTGTTGCTAGGTGCCGTCAAGTCAACTCCAACTCATAGCAACCCTATGCACAATGGATCGAAACAATGCCCAGCTGTGCACCATCCCCAAAATTGTTGCCATACTTGAGCCCATCGTTGCAGCCACTATGTCAATCCATCTCACTGAGGATCTTCCCCTTTTTCACTGACTCTCTACCTTACCAAACAATGTAACCTTCTCCAGGGAATGGTCCCTTCTGACCATATGACCAATGCAAGTGAAATGAAGTCTGGCCATTCTCACTTCCAGGGAGCATTCTGGTTGCTCTTCTTCTAGGACACATTTGTTTGTTCTTCTGGCAGTCCATGGTATTTTCAATATTCTTGTCAACACAGTAATTCAAAAACATCAACTCTACATCGGTCTTCCTTATTCATTGTCCAACTTTCACATTCGTATGAAGCAAATGAAAATACCAAGGCTTGGGTTAGGTGCACCTTATAGTCTTCAAAGTGACATCTTTTCTTCTTAACACTTTAAAGAGGTCCTTCACAACAGATTTGCCAAGTGCAATACAACATCAGATTTCCTGACTGCTGCTTCCATGGGTGTTGATTTTGGACCCAAGTAAAATGAAATCCCTGACAACTTCAATCTTTTCTCCATTTAGCATGATATTGCTTATTGGTCCAGTTGTGTGGATTTTTGTTTTATGTTGAGAAGCTTTGGTAGTGTAGTGCCTAAGACATTTGACTACTAACCAGAAGGCTGGTGGTTCAAACACACCAGCCACTCCTTGGAAGGAAGATTGGGCAATCTACTTCTGTAGTGATACTGCCTCAGAAACTGAGGGAGGGGTTACTATGAGTCGGATCCAACTCGATGACAGTGAGTTTTAATCCATACTGAAGACTGCAGTCTTTGATCTTCATCAGTAAGTGCTTCAAGTCATCTTCATTTTCAGCAAGCAAGGTTGTGTCACCTGCATATTGCAGGTTGTTAATGAGTCTTCCTACAGTCCTGATGCCACATATTTCTTCATATAGTTCAGATTCTCAGATTATTTGCTCAGCATACCAAATGAATAAGTATTGTGAAAGGACACAAGCCTAACACATTTTAAGCCATGCACTATCTCCTTGTTCTATTTGAATGACAGCCTCTTGGTCTATGTACAGGTTCCTTGTGAGCACAATCAAGTGTTCTGGAATTCCCATTCTTTGCAATGTTATCCATAATTTATTATAGTCCACAGAGTTCAATCCCTTTTCATAGTCAGTAGAACACAAATAAACATCTGTCTGATGTTCTTTGCTTTTAGCCATGATCCATCTGATATCAGCAATGATATCCCTCATTCCACGTCCTCTTCTGAATTCAGCTTGCATTTCTGGAAGTTCCCTGTCAATATACTGCTGCAAACATTTTTGAATTATCTTTAGCAAAATTTTACTTGCATGTGATATTAATGATACTGTTCGGTAACTTCCACATTCTGTTGGATCACCTTTCTTTGGAATGGGCAAAAATATGGATCTATTTTCCAGTCAGTTAGCCAGGAAGCTGACTTCCAAATTTCTTCACATAGACGAGTAAGCACCTCCAGTGTTGCATTCATTTGTTGAAACATCTCAGTGGATATTCTATCAATTCCTGGAGGCTTGTTTTTTGCCAATTCCTCAAGTGCACGTTGGACTTCTTCTTTCAATACCATTGGTTCTTGATCATATGATCATATGATCATATGACCTTCTGAAACAGTTGAACATTGATCAATTCTTTTTGTGTATTCCTTCCATCTTCTTTTGATGCTTCCTGCATTGTTCAATATTTTGCCCATAGAATCTTCAATATTGCAACTCAAGGCTTCATTTTTTTCCTTCAGTTTTTTCAGCCTGAGAAATGTGAGTATGTTATTCTCATTTGGCTTTCTAACTCTAGTTCTTTGCATGTTTCATTATAATCCTTTACTTTGTCTTCTTGAGCTGCCTGATGAAATCTTCTGTTCAACTCTTTTATCTCATCATTTCTTCCATTTGCTTCTTTAGCTACTCTTAGTTCAAGAGATATTTTCTGAGTCTCTTCTGATGTCCATTTTGGTCTTTTCTTCCTTTCCTGTTTTTTTAATGACCATTTGCTTTCTTCATGTATGATGTTCTTGATGTTATCCAACAACTCATCTGGTTTTTGGTCACTAGTGTTCAATGCATCAAATCTATTCTTCAGATAATCTCTAGATTCAGGTGGAATATAATCAAGGTTATATTTTGGCTCTTGTGGACTTGTTTTAATTGTCTTTAGTTTCAACTTGAACTTGTGAATGAGCAATAGATGGTCTGTTCCACTTCTGTTTTGACTGAAGATATTGAGCTTCTCCTTTGTCTCTTTCCACAGAAGTTGTTGATCTGGTTCCTGTGTATTCCATCTGGCAAGGTCCACATGTATATCCAGTGCTTATGTTGTCGAAAAAAAGTACTTGCAATGAATGTCATTGGTCTTCAAAAATTCTATCATGTGATCTCTGGCATCATTTCTATCACCAAGGCCAAATTTTCCAACTATCAATGATTTGTCTTTGTTTCCAACTTCTGTATTCCAATCACCAATAAATCAATATATCTTGATTGCATGTTTGGTCAATCTCAGACTGCAGAAGTTGGTAAAAATGTTCAATTTCTTCATCTTTGGGTTTAGTGGTTGGTGTGTAAATCTGAACAATAGTAATGTTAACTGGTCTTCCTGGTAGCCATATGGATATTATCCTATCACAGCATTGTACTTCAGGACAGATCTTGACACTTTTTTTGTGATGATGAATGTGACATCATTCTTCTTTAGTTTGTCATTCCAAGCATAGTAGATCATCTGATTGTTTGATTAAAAATGGCCAAGACCAGTCTATTTCAGCTCATTTTTGCCTAGGATATCGAACTGTACATTCCATTTCATTTTTGACAACTTCCAATTTTCCTAGATTCACACTTTACACATTCCACGTTCCAACTATTAATGGATATTTGTAGCTGTCACTTCCCATTTTGAGTCATTCCCCATCAGCAAATGGAGGTCCTAAAAGCTTTACTCCTGCCACTTCGTTAAGGTCAACTCCACTTTGAGGAGGCAGCTCTCCCCTAGTCATATTTCGATTGCTTTCCAACCTGAGGGGCACATCTTCCAGCACTTTATCAGACAATACTTCACAGCTATTCATAAAGTTTTCCAGTAATACATCAGATAGTGTCTCACTGCTATTAATAAGATTTTCACTGGCCAATTTGAGAAGTGCATGGCCCCTTCCTTCTTCCCAGTCTACCTTCACCTAGAAGCTTCACTGAAATCTCTCCACCATAGGTGACCCGGCTAGTATTTGCAATACTGGTGGTATAATCTCCAGCCTCACAGCAACACACAAGCCATCACAGTATAACAAACTGACAGACAAGTGGTGGGATTTTAACATTAGTACTTAGTATACTGAATTGTGACTAGCTTACTATAAAAGAAAAAAAAAACCAAAAACTCACTGCTGTTAAGTCGATTCAACTCATAGAGACCCCTCCTTGGGTTTCCAAGGCAGTATCTCTACAGAAGTAGCTTGCCCAATCTTCCTTCTGAGGAGTGGCTGGTGGGTTTGAACCGCCAGGCTTCTGGTTAGCAGTCAAATGCCTTAGGCACTACGCCATCAGCTTACTA
>NW_006921658.1:3363133-3366711 GCF_000298275.1 Orycteropus afer afer
TATATATATATATGCTTAAATAAATAAATACACACACACATATATACACACTAGGCTAGATTATAATATATGGTAGATGCTAGCTACAATCTGCATGCTCAATGAATTCCTAAACCACTGCATTTTAAGAGCAAAGACTAGGAAAAGATGAGCTCTTAGGTCTCTAATTCTGAAACATCTGTAATTTCCAAAGTAATAGTAGTTGTGGTAGTATTACTAATGATTTCATAGAAAAGCTAACACTGAGGGCCTATTATGTGTCAGGCACTGTGCTTTACATGCATTATTTTGTTTGGTCTTTCCAACAATCTGTAAGGGAGTCATTGCTACTTTCCCCATTTACAGATAAGGAAACTAAGTTTCATAGGTGTTAAAGGTCTGGCCAATGATTTATACTTAGTAACTGACTTATACTTAGCTGTGATATGAACTCAGACATTTCTACTCTAGAGCCTGTATCATTATTCCTCATATTATAATCCCTCCAGTTATTCATTTGCATTATTAATAGCTAGTATCTGTCTAATGTTCAGTTTTCAGAGAAAGTTGTACAAATATGATCTTTTAAAAAAGAAAAGCCATGGAAACACATTTTCATTTTGCACAGAATGAGCACATCTAACGTTGTAAAATGAACATCAGTATGTTTTTTGTTTCTTATCTTTTCTCATCATTTACAGCATACTTAAAAGTGAGTTTATCAAGCAGAAATATGTTTAAATTTTCATACAGGACTGAATTAAACTTTAAAATTTAAACAGAAGTTTAGTGCATTTTCATAGCAGAGGTACGATTAGAATTCAGAGTCAACTGTGAAAAGAAAAGAAAGAAAAAAGACTACAAGCAAATATAAAGAAACATGCTTGGCAGAATTGCATTAAGACCAACATGTATAACACTTCTCATATAAAACAGTATACTAGCGCAGAAAGGCAGATGGCACATTTTCCCTGTTTTAACATTAATCACTTTGTGTCTTTGGCAATATGATTCTTTGAATGTGAGGGCTCAAAGGAAGAACTTTTGCTGAATGCACAGTTGCCTTTATGATTACACAGCCAGTACTGACTATGACATGTTTTTGAAAAATGTTTTCACCAAAATAAAATACTCTTCTTCTTTTTTTTTTGTCTATGATTAAAGATATACATAAAAATAAAGGAAGGTTCTGAGTCAAAATCTTTCTTACAATATACCCAAAATTAATGGATGAGAAAGTAAAGATGAACTCTAAAAAATGATAGGATTTTTAGGAAAGAAGGATCCTTAAAGATAATTAAAGTTTATTATTTTAGGAACAAGAAATAAAGTGATTAAGTCACACAGCTTATTAACAACAACAACAAAAAAAAAAAACATAGGCTTTGTAAACAGATTTAAAATGTTACATATTGCATGACAAAGGGCAAATTAACTACTAAACTTCGGTTTCCCCATCTATATAATGGGCATAATACTAATTGCTTCATAGAGTTGTAGCTGTTTTGATTAAAAAAAGAAAATAAAGAACTTTTAGAATATACATAATAAACATTCAATATATGGTAGCTATTAGTAACTACTGTTTTTGGCAGAATTTATGTCTTGTAATTTTCTATTCTTTCTACTGAACCATGCTGCCTGAGATAATTAATACCTTAGTGATCCTCTTTTTCATGGTAATTAAATTTAATTGTACTTTGCTTCAAGTGTTATGGCAATTTAATTATGTAGAAATTGAGGTGGGATGTTTTCTTGGAACATCCTCACCCATGGAACAATCTATGCACATTAGTATGGTAGAACCTCTGTCTATTCACTTTCAGGAGGAACACAAGCTACATTCTATAAACAGACTTTTCCTGAGTCAGTGACAATTTAAGATAGACTTTCAACTGTTTTCTCTAATGCTTTAATATATATTGTATTAATTCATGGTATTGCAATAGAAATTTGTTGTTGTAGCCTGCCTGGTACTTATCTTGCCTTTTCCCATTAGTGGCACCATGATTTAATTTTGGAGAAACCATCCCTCACCTGCTCTTAGTGCATGTGTTTTGGATGAACATCTCTCCCTTTCCCAATTCAAAACAAAATAAAACAAATAAAAGAAAACCCACTGCCACTGAGTCGATTCCTACTCACAGCAACTCCCACTGGGTTTCCTGAAGGCTGTAAATCTTTATGGAAGTAGACTGCTTCATCTTCCTCCCATGGAGCAGCTGGTGGGTTTGAACCATCAACCTGGTTAGCAGCCAAATGCCTTACCCACAACTCCACACCAGAGGTCTTTTTCCCCAGCTCCAAGTCTGGCTAATCAGAGAATTTCATTTCCTTAGGCATGATTAATTAAGGAACGAGCATGTAACTCCAGATAGGTGAATGAAAGCTCTACCCAAGACATTTGCAGCATGAGAATACACCCCACCAATCCCTACTGGGGTTGGTTAGCTGGTAAGAAGTCCTGGTGGCAGTGTTTAAGTGCTCAGCTTCTAAATGAAAGACAGGAAGTTCTAACCCACCAGGAGTTCTGCAGGAAAAAGATGTAGCTAGCAATCTGCTTCTGTAAAGATTATATAGTCTTGGAAACTCTGTGAGGCAGTTCTACTGTCCTATAGGGTTGCTATGAGTTGGAATTGACTCAATGGCAAAGTGATTTTTTTTTTTGTTGTTGTTGTTGTTGTTAGCTATTAAGATGTAGGGCATCTTATAACCATGAGAAGACTGATTGCTAACAATGAACTCAACATAAAATAAAACCAAAAAATGGAGACAGAGTCCCCTATAGTTTAAGAACTTGGATCCAGCTAACGCTATCCTTTGACTTTTGGACTATGTACCAATACATCATCCTATTTTGCAAAATGCACTAGAAGTTGAATTTTTGTTACTTGGAATCCACAGTCCTGACTGTAGATGATGCTGCTGATGGATGAAAATAACAGTAATAAAAGCTCTTGTTAAGTGAGTGGGAGCTCTGGTAGTATAGTGGCTAAGACACTTGCCTGCTAACCAGATGGCTGGCGGTTCAAACCCACCAGCCACTACTCGGAAGGAAGGTTGGGCAATCCTACTTCCGTAGTGATACTGCCTCGGAAACCCAAGGAGGGGTCGCTATGAGTCGGGTTTGACTCGACGGCAGATAACAACAACAACAACGTTAACTGAATGCTGTCTATGTGCTAGGCATTGTGCTAAAGATTTTACACTCATTATGCTATTTAATCTCCATTTATCACAGCAGGTATTATATCACAGTAAATATTATTAGTTAATTCTAAAACTTATGTTCTTAACTATGTGCTCAACTACTTTCTCATTAATTTGGTTTTACTATTACTGGCATTAATAAATTACATAGAGTGGCTTTTCTAGCCATGTTGTTGTTGTTGTTAAGTGCCGTCGAGTCGTTTTTGACTCATAGCGACCCCATGCACAGCAGAACGAAACACTGCCCGATCCTGCGCCAGTCCCACAATCCCTGCTATACTTGAGCTCATCATCGCAACCACCATGTCAATCCATCTCGTTGAAGGCCTCCCCCTCTTTCGTTGACCCTCCACCCTACCAAGCATGACATCCTTCTCCAGGGAATGGTC
>NW_006921658.1:3369511-3376581 GCF_000298275.1 Orycteropus afer afer
TCTGTGGTGGAATTTGCTGTGAGCAACTGAGTAGTTCTTGATTGTTAAAGTTATCCACCTGGGGTATTTCTATTGGGAGCAGCACAAAGTAATTTTCTCTCAGGTGTATAGAATTCTGATGTTGTGATTAGTTAGTTTGGCCACTCTGCCAGGCTCAAATGGAGCCCTACTAGAAGCAGAAGGAATCTCTCAATGCTGGCTGGAAGACAGGAGAGATACACATTCTGAGAAAGAGACATGCACTGCTGGGAGAGAGACCTTGAGTGACACACACAGATAGGAGACAGATGGTCAGCTGAGAGATGGCAGGCTGAGAGAGACTAAGCATGTTACTGAACTTGAATTGTAACCTCTTGCTTCCCTAATAAACCCCATAATCTGTGAGTTCTGCATTGCCACTGCACCAAATTACTGAACCCAGCAAAGAGGTGGTTGGTGCTATGGGAGGAATGTTGGTGTTAGGGTTGGTGAAAGGGGTGGAGGGAGGCAGCATGTCTGGCCCTGCAGGGATAGGCCTTGAGGTACTGATGGTGATTCTGTCTTCCTTTTGTGGGGCTAGAGGAGGTCAGAAGATGCGGCCTCCTTGCCCCTTTAGCAAGCACTTAACACTATTAAGAAGAAACAATTAAAAGGGGATTTGCAAGTAGAAAATTTTAGATGCAACTTTACAAAAATTGTTTTAAAAATCTACATAAGAATCCATAGATAAGTGGTTAAGTGGCTATTGTAAATATTTGGACAACACAAAAGACTCACAGAGTTAAAAGTGAGATGCTGATTTCTCCTTGACAATTTTGGCTGGCTTCCCTAGCTATCAAACTGTGCCAACCTGAAAACAGGCCAGTCCATGGAAATCATAACTAGATAGATAATATACCGTAGACTGCCAAGAGAATGAACAAATCAATCTTAGAAGAGATACAACCAGAATATTCCTTAGAAGTGATGACAAGACTTCAATTTGCTTACTTTGGACATGTCACCAGGAAACTAATCACAGGATCAGTGAAAGTGAGGGAAACCCTCAATGTGATAGAATGACACAACAGTCACAACAATGGACTCAAATACACCAATGGTCATGAAGATGGCACAGGACTGTGCTACGTTTCATTCTGTTATATATAAGTATTCCATGAGTTGCAGCTGACTAGACAACGAACAACAACAATGAATTTATTACAGTATCAATCTCAAGATGGATAACAAGATAAAAGGGAAATAATTTTCACATAGCACATAGTAATCTGTAATTGATGTTTATGAAATTGAATGAATTAACAACTCCTAAATCTCACTGCTGCAAGTTCTTCTCTTTTCAACTCATTTGTTCAATTACTCCCATTGGAGCTTCCCTCAAACTTTTAGTCTTAGTCCACCGACCTCTAATTTATCTTCAAACATTAGTGCTTTTCTTTCTACACTTTTCTAATTCCACTTGAATTCTAAGGTCCAGACTTTCAATAAAACCCTAAACTCCTTTGTCTTATCTGGCAAAACCCTAATCTTAATAGGAACCCAACTATTTTCTATGTAGTGCCTAAGGCATTTGATTGCTAATCAGATAGCTGGCAGTTCAAACCCACCAGCCATTCCTCAGAAGACTGGGCAATCTACTTCCATGGAGATACCGCTTCGGAAACCCAAGGAGGGGTCACTATGAGTTGGAATCAATTCCACGGCAGTGAGTTTGGTTCTTTTTTTTTTTTTTTTTGCTATACATGAGTACTAGTGCTAGAGAAACTCATAGCATAATACATATTAGTATCAAACACTTTATGATAATCAAACAGATCTTCAAATATCTCACATTCCTACTTCATTTTTCTACTCAACTATTTTTTCCCTGTTTTTCAAAGAGACTATTTTAAATCCTAACAAAGACTATTTTTATTTGTTTTTATTATTTAATTTTTTAAATTGTGATTGGGGTGAAAGTTTATAAAGCACAATCATTTTCAACAACTCATACACATTTTGTTTTGTGACATTGATTGCAATCCCCACAATGTAACAGTTCTCTTCCTACTTCCTTCTTGTGATTACCTTTTCCTGTTCCTTCTTTCCTCTGCAACTCTGCCCTCTGAGCTATTTCCCTGTGCAAACACTGCCCTTCTGATCTCCCATGGTTGACTGTTCTAAGGAGTGTACCTGCCTGGTGTAAATGTTCACCTTGTAGGCCTATCGTTTGGCTGGAAGCCACGGGAGTGAGTTCAATTCCAGGCTTGAATGGTAATGAGAGGCCATAGTCTTTAGGGTTTCATCAGTCTCAACAAGACCAATACACCCCTTCTTTTTATTACTTTGGGTTTTGTTCCATATTTTTCTTCCACTCTATCCAGGATCTCCTATTCTGATTCTTTCCTAAGTGGTTGGCAGTGGTAGCCAGGCACCATCTAGTTCTTCTGGTCTCAGGGTCATGTAGGTTGAGGTTTATATGGTCCACTAATCCCTCGGACTGTTACATGTGTTTTTGATTTTCTTCATTCTTCTTTGCTCTGGATGAGGATAAACCAATTGTTGCATCTTAGATGGCTGCTTGCAAGCTTTTAAGACCCTAGTCACAACTCACCAAGGCAGGATGCAGAGCAATGTTTTTGGTAGTATGTTATGCTAACTGAAGGTGAGATCCCCCATGACCATGGTTCCAAGCTTGAGGGCCCAGTGACTCACACCCGCAGGGTGTTTGGCTGTGGCTAGAAGTTTCCATAACTTTGCCCCCCTGTTAGCTCAATTATATATATATGGACATTTGTGTATAGCACATACAAATACACACATAGAAATAGTGTCTGCCAAACTTATATATTAAAAAAAAAACCAAAAAACAAAAAAAACCAAACTCATTGTCATTGAGTCAATTCCAACTCATAGTCACACCCATTGTTTTTCTGAAGCGACAAATCTTTATGGAAGTAGACTGTCCCGTCTTCCTTCCATGGAGCAGCTGGTGGGTTTGAACCATCAACCTTCTGGTTAGCAGTCAGATGCCTTAGGCACTGCACCAGCAGAGTTCCTTCAATCTTATACATGGTTATGGATATATCCCTTTTACCTAGACATACCTGATCATTTATCCTGTCCCCCTATGTATCCACCCGTAGATTAATGTTTGTTAATACTGATAATGCAATATTGTGTCTGTAAAAGTGTTAACCTTTCTTGTCTGTACCTCTTGTGCACTTCTCCATGTCTTCTTTAGTATTACTGTGCTGGTCACTCACTTTCCCTTACCCAAATCAATACTTGTCTCTTACTTATCTAGCAATCCCCCCCCCCACTTTCCTCCCATCCCTGGTAACCAACAAAGAAAGATCCTTCCATGCATAAACTTGTTCTTGACTTTTTACAGTAGTGGACTCATATAATATTTGTCCTTCTGTGATCAACTTATTTCACTCAACATAATATCCTTCAAGTTCATGCACATTATGAGGTTTTTCATGGGTCACAAAGACTATTATAAATTTCTGTTTCTCCCTCCCCCAAGCAAATAACTTGACCTCCTATTTCTCAGGGAAAAGAGAAGTGGTCAGAAAAGAATTTTCTTAACTTTGTGATATAACTGTACCAACTACCTATGCCTATGTCCATTTCCCTTGCATTCCATTTTGTTACAAATAAAGAAATGAGGAATTGTTCTGCTTTGTATATTTGTGGTAGTTAAGGTTGTTTGTCATTTTGGCTGGGCCATGGTTTTGAGTGGCTGGGAAGATGGATGCAGTTATTCCCCATGATGAGTTTGTAATCACCTCCATGAGGGAATCTGCTGTGAGTAGCAAGTAGTTGCCTTTGAGGTGTGGCCTGTTTCCATTATTTATGGAATAGCCCTTTGAGAAAGCTCTCTAGCTTTTGGCACATCTGGTCCCTGCATTTGGCCGAGTCTGGGCTTGCCACATTGGCTGCCCATCTTGGGATTGTTCCTGGACTTGAATCAGTGGTCTGCCATGTTGCCTGCCAATCTTGGGTTTGTCAGCCTCAGCAGCCAGCAGTTGCATGACTCACAAAAAGCCTGCAGCTCCAGTGGGCCTGTAACAGGAGGCAGAGCTGAAGCCAAAGGTCGAGGGGCCTCCACCGGCTCTTAGAGCTGGAACTCTGCACTCAGACTCCTAGCCTCCTAAACTGTATGTTAAAGCCATCCACTTGTGGTTTTTCTGTTATAGCAGCAGTAGAGAACTGGGACAATACTCAATTCCTTTACCTGTGTTTAGGATCCAATCCTTTCCTGCCTTACATTATCCCTTCTCCATAATCTCTTCTCTCATATATTCAATCACGCCCTCTCAATTGGATCCTTTTATCAATTTTAAAACATGCTTGAGTCTTTTCCCCCTTAAGACAGCATGCCTTCTACACTTCATCCTTCACTAACTCTGCTTTGTCTTTCTTCCCCTTCATAACCAAACGATTTGCAACAATGGACTCTGTTTACTTCCATTTATTCATCTTTTTCAAGAACTGTAAGAGGCTGACATTCTGTCCTACTTGAAAGTTAACAAGTTAACCTGTCAGTTTCATGAATGCTGGCAGAAGACATAGACACCTGGGTCAGACATAGATGACTTTATTATTCATACCATAGCAGGCAGCATGAGTTTCACACTCATGTTGGATCTTCTTGCCCCCTAAGTCCCACAGGGGTGACAAAGAGTGACCCAAATTGATGCTGCATAAAATGGATTTGCATCACAGCCGAGGAACAATAAATTTGGGAAACTTGATCTTTTAAAATGGTTTACAAATAATCCCACCCAATCTTTGTCCTGATGGGAGACATTATCTTTATTATAATGGACAGTAAACAATTTCATTCTCTACTCCAGAGAGAAGGAGCTCTGGTAGCATAGTGCCTAAGGCACTTGACTGCTAACCAGAAGGCTGGCAGTTCAAACCCACCAGCCACTCCTCGGAAGGAATGTTGGGCAATCTACTTCCGTAGTGATACCACCTCGGAAACCCAAGGAGGGGTCGCTATGAGTTGGGTCAACAACAACAACAACAACACAACTCCAGAGAGAGTCACCATCTCCATATTCTAAGGCTGTTTTCTTAACAACATCTCATTTAGGCCTGTATTTTCTTTGATATGCTAACAAGAAATTGCCAGTATAGAGTGTGTCTTAACCAATCACCTTTGAGATCTAAAATGAGATTAGCCATAGAGAAGCAAGCAGAGATGGGGGAAGACAGATGCCAGGCCAGAGGAAGATCACTAAGGAAACAAGGAACAGAAGCTGAAAAGAGATAAGGTGTTAGGCTGGAGCAAACTCAAACCACCAACATTTCAGTTAGCAACTTCCTCCAGGTGTCAGGCCCTGATGAGACAACCTGATAAGACAACCGAGGTGACAAAACCCGCCCAAGCTGGAAAGTCCCACGTGATGACAAACTTCCTCCTCTGAAGCCCCCTCATGCTAATTAGGTGCAGACCCGTGCCAACAGCTAATTGGACCCCGCCATTTCCTTAGTGTCCCCAATTAGGTCCTCTCTGTGTCTATAAGAATCTACCCCCCCTGCCCGGGGGTGCGACTTCTTTGGCCTTGATGCTAGGGCACGAGAACCTCGCCCGGGAGTGCTAATAAACTGCTTCTCTGAAACAACTCCGTGTCCTGGTGTCTCGGCAGCTCTGCATTACATAAGGCATTTCCTCCAATGGCAGATAGAGACAGAGAGAGCCTTTCCCTACAGCCAGTGCTCTGAATTCAAACTTCTAGCCTCCCGAACTATGAAAAAATGGAAGCCACTCACTTGTGTTATTTCTATTATGGCAGCACCAGATAAGTAAGACAACTATGATAAATTGTCTCCCAATCTTCCATTCATATCTCCACCTACCCCAATCTGCTTCTGTCTCCATTTATACAACAAGAACCGTTCTTAATAAGGTTAATGATAAAACACCATATCTATAAACTAAATAGACATTTTCCATTCTTAATTTTACTCTACTGCTAAGAAACACTCACTATTGGTGACTACCTTTTTTCCTCTCTTGAATTTCATGATTTCATATCCTTCTGGTTCCATTTTCATTCCTCCGGCTACTCCTTCTCCGTCTCTTTTGCATCTTCACCATTTGCTTCTAAATACTGGTCCTCAAACTTTGGCCTGAGTTCTCATCTCTTTTCACTCTATACTCTCTTCCCAAAAAAGCTCATCCAAACCTTATGTTTTCAATTACCACCAATGAATCCATGATTTAAATATTGTCTCCAGCCCAGACTTTTCTTCTGCATGCTCGATTCATATACTAAATTGTCCTCAACATTTATACTGAGATTTTTCTACTGTACCTAAATATTCAATACATCCAAGGCCAAACCCTTGATTTCACTCCTCAAATCTGGTCTTCATTCAGTTAGTAGAATCTCAGGAATTAAATCTATCCTGATGTCTATAAGGCAGAATACTAGGAATGATCTAAAACATCTTTTTCCTCATTCCCTACATCCAGTTTATCAATGGGTCCTATTGATTTTTCACCTAAATCCTAATATCTCACAGATACATCCACTTCTTCCAATACAATTCTACATACCTATCTCATTCAGCTTTATTTTATATCTTATTCCCTCCCTTGCTTTCTCTGCATTAGCCTCACTGTTGTAATTTAGTCCCTCATACTCATCTGCTTTTTGTTGACCCAGAGCTTTTTCTATGCCATTTCCTGTGCCTAGTATGTTCTACCCTTTTCTTTTCATCCTAACTTTTATTTATTCTTCAAATTGCATATAGCCTATCCTGATCTCCCTGATGGAAAAATCTCCTTATTAAATACTCTTATCACACCACAAAGCTATCTTTATCATAGATGAATTTTATGCTTTGAGTGATCGTTTCTGTCTATCTTCCTCACTGACTTGTAAGTAGCAAACAAAACAAGCCCCCAAATCTTATTTTTTCTCTTTAACTGTTATATTCTCAGTGCTTGCCCTATTTTGGGTACTTCCATCCAAATTACAAGGATTTACAATGTAATGCACATAAGCACTGCACTAAATCAGCCTACTTTTTTTTTTTCCCACTCTCATTTTTTTAAAAATTTATTTTATTATTATTATTTTTTTTTT
>NW_006921658.1:3380166-3420383 GCF_000298275.1 Orycteropus afer afer
CCTTTCTCTTCACCTTCTCCGTTTGTTCCTCCACCACCGTTCACAGTCCTCCATGCAGTCCTTGGCTAGTAGGGTGATTTTTAGGTTAATTCTTAGGCCCTAACACCACTCAGGAATCTCCAAGCTGTCTGTGCTGTCAAGATCGGTCAGGATCACTGCCAGACCACAGCTCCATACCACAGCTCCGTATGTCTCCTTTTTGGGTATTTTCATGCAAATTCTTCTGCTAGTTGGGGTTTAGTCCACTTGTATATCCTTCCCTTCAAGGCTCAGGCATCCAGGATTATCTTCTGTGTCTGTGTTAATTGATTTCCCTTTTCTTTGTTGAAGAGGGTCTGTGCAGTCTTTCTGCCTAGTCCACCATCTTGCTACTTTTTTGTCTCCTAAAATGAGCTCTATAGTCAAGTCCCTGTGCTCTGCTCATCCTCCCCATTCACATCTAAACATTGTATTAAACATCTATTTTGCATTTGTCCTATGTTTGCACCTTTGGTAACTGAAGAGTTACCAAACATTTTGAATTTAAAATTTAAAATTCAAAACAATCTTATGAGCTAGAATATTATGAGGAGTCTAAGACTTACAAATATTATGTTACTTGTTCAAGTAAAGATAGTGCACTGAAGAGCTGAAACTGATTTTGGACTGTCTCCACAAGTATGACACCGTATCAGTTAGATAATATTCCTGTTTTAAACTTAGTATGTAAAAGGTTGTTTATAGCTTAGTTACAAAGTGTGAGATGACCATTTATAAAGCTGAAACTTAAGTTTTTGTAAAAAACAGAAAACTCTGAGGCCAAGTTAAGGAGAACTTCTTAAGTGTATGGACCTCTTCTACATGGGTAGTCAACACATGAACATTGGAAATAGATACAATGTAACAGGATTCCAATTACTGAATGCCAAGGAAATCAATATGTGAAGAACACTAATTAAGAGTGTTTTATAGACTAGCTAAAATACTAAACCCTAGAATAATATTTTGATTATCACATTAACTATAGCACCTGGCAACATTATGCACTGACATAGTTTAAGAGGTTTATTTTAGCTTTTATATCTCTCAACACATTTACACACACACACAAACACACATACACACACACCCCTTGTCTTTTGTTCTAAATCTTGCTCTTTGTCCTTGTAAGTGGGCTTGTGTAAGCAGGGAAACAGCCCTGGTTCCTAGCCATAAGCAACTGTGAGGAAGTGTCTCAACAGAAGATAAACATAAAGAAAATAAAAACCACAGGGATATTGTTTTACTTCCTTTTGTTCTTTAAAAACCAAAACCCACTACTATTGAGTTGATTCCAACTCATAGCAAGCCCCATAGGCTTCCCAAGGCTGTGAATCTTTATGGAAGCTGTCTGCCCTATCTTTCTTCTGGAGAGTGGCTGGGGGGTTTGAAACCACTGACCCTTTTGTTAACAGCCCAATGCTTTAACCACAGCACCACCAGAGCTCCCTTTTGTTCTGTGCCTAGTATATAATCTACCTTAACACCTGACTAGATAACTGTTTCCCAAAAAATGACCACTCCAACCTCAACAATTGTTTCACCATGTTTTTTGCTGCCTCAGTAAAGTAACGTCCATCCTAGCCTTTGCCCACATTTTGATGCTGCCACATATCCTACAAGCTAACTTCTCACATATTAGCTGTTGAATTAGTGATAGTTTCACATGTTCAAACTAGTCAGTTGATGAGTCACAGCTCCCACTTTTGCGGACACTAACAAAAAGGAATGTGACAATTTTAAGGCTTCCTAAGAGGGTGGGCTGAGGTCTCTGTTCCATACTCAGCAGAGACCTGACTTATGATTCTGTTATCTAGCTGGCTCCAGAAGTGGATAGCTTTGCACTCTTCAGTTACCAAAGGTGCAATAGTGGCATGTACAGGAAGGGCAATAAAGTTGACCAAGCATATCTATGTTTAACATATACTGTTTCTGCTGTAATGAGAGCCTACTCCAATCTCTTCCCTAACTGACCTAGTTAGAGTCTTCAGTACAATGTTCAGTAGACATAACAAGAAAGGGGATCCTTGTCTTGGTTCTGATTGTAGGGAGAAAACTTTCTGTTTCATCATGTGTGATGTTGACTGGGGTTTTTTCATAGATACCCTTTATGAGCTTAAGTTCCCTTCTAGTTTGTTGAGCATTTTTTTAAAATCATGAAAGTGTGTTGTATTTTGTCAGTCTTTTTTAGCTTCTATTAAGAACATGATATGATATTTGTCCTTTACCAATTAAAATTTTACATTAGTATTTTACATTAATTGATGTATTTTGTTTGTTTTTTTAATGTTAAATCAACCATGTATTCTTGGGAAAAATCCTATATGTTTTCATATGTTGCTGTGTTCAGTTTATTAGTATTTTGTTGAGAATTTATGCATCTCTATTTTAAGATATATTGGTTTATAGTTTTTTTTGTGATGTCTTTGTCTGATTTGGTAACAGGATAATACTGGCCTCATAGAATGACTTGAGAATTTCTCTCTCTTCCTCTATTTTTTAGAAGAACTTAAGAATAATTGGTATTAATTCTTTGAATGATAGAATTTACTAGTGATGCCATCTGATGTGGACTTTTGTTTGTAGGAAGTTTTAAAATTACTAATCCAATCTCTTTACTTATTCAGATGTCCTATTTTTTTCTTCAGTCAGTTTCATACTTTGTGCCTTCCTACAAATTTGTCCATTTCATCTAATTTAGCTAATTTGTTGGCATATACCTTTTCATAGTATTGCTCAGTAATTCTTTTTATAAAGATGGTAGTAATGTCTACTCTTTCATTTCTGATTTCAGTAATTTGAGTCTTCCTTTTTTTTTTTTTTGGTTCTTGGTTAGTTTAGCTAAAGGCTTATCAATTTTGTTAATCTGTTTAAAGAATCAACTTTTGGTTTTGTTGATTTCTTATACTTTTTCTGTTCTCTATTTTATTTCCATTCTAGTCTTTTTTATTTCCTTTCTCCCATTTGTTTTAGGTTGAGTTAGTGTTTCTTTTTTCTAGTTAAGATAGAAGTTTAGGTTATTGAGATTTTTCTTTCTTTTTCATATAAGCACTGCTTTACCTGCATCCCATACATTTTACTATGTTGTGCTTTTGTTTTAATTCATGTTAAAGTGCTTCCTAATTCCCCTTGTGATTTCTTCTTTGACCCTTTGATTATTTATGAGTGTGATATTTAATTTCCACATATTCTGAATCGTCAAAATGTCTTTCTTTGGATTTCTAATTTAATTCCATTGTGGTCACAGAATATAGTTTTCAATCCTTTTATAAGGAGTGCTGGTGGTGCAATGGTTAAGCAGTTGGTTGCTAACTGAAAGGCTGACAGTTTGAACCCATCAGCTTTTATGCAGGAAAAAGATGTGGCAATGTGCTTCCGTACAGATCTATAGCCTTGGAAACCTATAGTGGTTCTTGGGTTTCTGAGGTGGTATCTCTACAGAAGTACATTGCCCAATCTTCCTTCCAAGGAGTGGCTGGTGGGTTTGAAATGCTAGCCTTCTGGTTAGCAGTCAAATGCCTTAGGCACTACGCTACCAGAGCTCCCATTATCCTAAGGCAAATTAACTGGAAATTCAAATCTCAAAATAGCCCTCTTTTTCCCTAATAGTTGCTTTTATTATATTAAATATCACACCCAAACATGTTTGTTAAAATAATTTTTAGCCAAATTAAAATACTTTCTATCAATATCTATAGTCCTTTAGAAAAGTTCTTAAAAGATGCATAATTGTTATTAGAAGTAAATCAAGGATGCTCTGTGAGCCTTTGTTTTCTCTTTCCTACTCTCCACTTTAAAACATTGGCAATCCAGAAGGAAAAAAACTAAAGAAGCAAATAAACATACTAACACATTTAAACAAATAAAACTACTTTACTCACTGCCATCAAATCGATCTCAACTCATAGCAACCCCTCCTTGGGTTTCCCAGGTGGTATCTTTACGGAAGTAGATTGCCCAATCTTCCTTCCGAGTAGTAGCTGGTGGGTTTGAACTGCTAGCCTTCTGGTTAGCAGTCAAATGCCTTAGGCAGTATACTACACCAGCAGAGCTCCCAAAACTACTTTAAGTTATCATTAATATTCAACATAACATTTATGTTTAGTTTACATTTTCATTTTTTGGAACCAATTCAATTAATAAAACTTCCCCACCCCCCGATGTCTATAAAATATTAGATAAATAAGATATCCTTAACTTCAAAAACTAACAATCTAGTTTGGAGATTAAGATTTATATTCAAATAAGTTCAATTTTATGGCATATGTGGTAAGTATTTAATAGTTGCAAAATGCTTGGCATTTAGCTCAAAAAAGAATTGATTTGGTAGAAAATTGTATCAGGAGAGTTGACAAAACAATTAGCGCAAAGCTTTAAAATATCTGCTTATTAGATGCTGTTCTAAAACATGACATGGTGTGTTTAACTGCTTTTCTCTTGTTATATAATAATATAGGTGTTTATAGCACTGATGTACCACAAACTGAGTCTGTGGTTATCAAAAACATCTTTACCTCAGCATTTAGTCACCTGCAAAGATTCATTTCTTGTTTTTTTTTATTCCTCTTCATTTCAAAGACTGGCCTCATATAGGGATGCTCTGACATGTGTAAATCTTGAAAACAAGAACTAAATAATGTTTCAATGAAGTCTTTAGCTGAACTCATAATACATTAATAAAAACAGTTGCTGTTGTTATGTGCTATCGAGTCAGACTCGACTCATAGCGACCCCTCCTTTGGTTTCCAAGGCAGTATCACTACAGAAGTAGATTGCCCAACCTTCCTTCCGAGGAGTGGCTGGTGGGTTTGAACTGCCAGCCTTCTGGTTAGCAGTCAAGTGCCTTAGGCACTAAGCCACCAGAGCTCCTACTAAGCCACCAGAGACTATTTGGCTAGGATTTAAAAATTTTCTTCTTTTCCTAAAAACCAAAATCAACTTCTAATTCTTAGTCTCACTCCTGTCCCTCCAAAATAAAAGGAAAGCAACAGAATTTGGTAGAAGGACTAAGCACATAGAATACTTCACAGGCAGATTTTTCCCTCCAACCATCTCTAGTTAAAACCATCTCTAGAAAATGTATCTCATTTAGCAAGAAAATCACCAGTCTTTTTTCCCCATTAAATAGTTTTGCCTTGTTGTTGTTACGTTGTTAGGTGCTGTTAAGTTGGCTCCTATTCACAGTGACCCTTTGTACACCCTATGTACAACAGAACAAAACACTGCCCAGTCCTGTGCCAGCCTCACAATCCTTGGTATACCTGAGCCCAGTGTTGCACCCACTGTGTCAATCCACCTCATTGAGGGTATTCCACTTTTTCACTGACCTTCTAGTTTACCAATCCTGATATCCTTCTCCAAGGAATGTTCACTTCTGACAACATGACTGAAGTAGGTGAGACAAAGTCTGATCATTCTCATTTCCAAGGAGTATTCTTGGAATATCCGGCCACACTTCTTCCAGAACAGATTCATTTGTTCTTCTGGCATTCCATGGTACTTTCAGTATTCTCCACCAACACCACAACTCAAAAGAATCAACTCTTTTGCTTTTCCTTATTCGTTGTCCAGCTTTCACATGCACATGAGGCCACAGAAAATACCATGGCTTGGGTTAGCTACACCTTAGACTACAAAGAGACATCTTTGCTCTTCATCACTTTAAAGAGGTCTTTTGCAGCAGATTTGCCCAGTGCAAGACACTGTCTGATTTCTTGACTGCTGCTTTCATTGGTGTTGATTGTAGTATAAGATTGACATCTTCAATCTTTTGTCCATTTATCATGATGCTACTTATTGGTCCAATTGTGAGGATTTTCATTTTCTTAATATTTAGATGTGAAGGAAGGTTGGGCAATCCTACTTCCATAGTGATACTGCCTCGGAAACCCAAGGAGGGGTCGCTACGAGTCGGGGCCGACTCGACGGCACATAACAACAACAACAACAATCCATACTGCAGACTTAGTCTTTAATCTTCATCAGTAAGTGCGTCAAGTCATCTTAACTTTCAGCAAGCAATGGTGTGTTGTCTGCTGCTAAAGGAACAAGGAGGTAGCATCTTCTGAACTCCTCTAACCTCACAAGTGAAGACAGAATCACCATCAGCAGCCCAAGGTCTGTTCCTATGAGGCCAAACATACCGCCACCTTCCAGCCCTCTTACCATCTTCTTGATACCAACTATTCCTCCCAGGACACCCACCACCTCCCTGCTGGGTTAAATAATTCACTGCAGTGGCTACATAGAACTCACAGATGATAGGATTTATTAGGGAAGCAACGGGCTACAATTCAAGTTCAGGAATGTGCTCAGGATACAGTTCTTTGGTTAGGACAGTCTCCCCTCTGCTGTGTCCTTAGACATGCCTCTCTGGCCCTTAGCCTCTTGGCCTGGCCTCTGCCTCTGTGGACCAGGTAAGCCTGATGCTCTATCTTGTACCTCTTGGTTCCACTGCTGCCATCTCTCAGTTGGGTGTCTCTCTCTCAGCTGGGCATCTCTCTCTCAGCCAGATGTCTCTCTCTGTCAGCCAGGCATCTCTCTCTCTCTCTCTTTCAGCCAGGTCTCTCTCTCTGTTAGCTAGGTGTCTCTCTCTCAGCAGTGCGTATCTCTCAGCTGGCCGTCAGAGATTCCTTCTGCCTCTAGGAGGGCTCATTTTGAGCCCGGCAGAGTGGCAAAACCAACCAACCCCAACATAGAGCTCTATACACCTGAGAGAGAGAACTTTCCCAGAAGATTACTTTGTGCTGCCTCAAATGGATGACTTTAACAAGCAGCTACTCAGTTGCTCACAGCAAAGTGGGAGCTACAAAGACTATGGCTAGATAAGCCATATCATGAAATTTACTACACTGCATCTGCATATTGCAGGTTGTTAATGAGTCTTCCTCTAATCCTGATGCCACATTCTTTTTCATATAGTCCAGCTCCTTCCTTGGATTATTTGCTCAGCATACAGATTGAATAAATATAGTGAAAGGATACAACCTTAACACACACCCTTCCTGATTTCAACCCATGCAGTATCCCCTTATGCTGTTTGAATGATGGCCTCCTTGTCAATGTACAGGTTCCTCATGAGCACAATCAAGTGTTCTGCAATTCCCATTCTTCTCAATGTTATCTGTAATTTGTTATGATCCACAAAGCCAAATGCCTCTGCATAGTCAATAAAACACAAGTAAACACCATTCTGGTATTTCCTGCTTTCAGCCAAGATCCATCTGACATTAGCAATGATATTCCTTGTTCCATGTTCTCTTCTGAATCTAGCTTGCATTTCTAGAAGTTCCCTGTCAATCAATACACTGCTGCAACCATTTTTCAATTATCTTCAGCAAAATTTTACTTGTCTGTGATATTAATGAAATTGTTGGATAATTTCAACATTCTGTTTGATCACCTTTCTTTGGAATGGGTACAAATATGGATCTCTTCCAGTCAGTTGGTTGGGTAACTGTCTTCCAAATTTCTTGGAATAGATGAGTTAAGTGCCTCCTGAAAGGCATCTGATGTTGAAACATATCAATGAGTATTCCATCAATTCCTGGAGCTTTGTTTTTTGCCAATTCCTTCAATGCAGCTTCGACATCTTCCTTCCATACCATTGATTCTCAATCATATGCCACCTCCTAAAATAGATTAACATCAACTAATTCTTTTTTGTACAGTGACTGTATGTATTCCTTCCATCTTCTTTTGATGTTTCCTGCATCATTCAATATTTTGCCCATAGTCTTTCAATATTGCAATTCAAGGCTTGATTTTTTTTCTTCAGTTCTTTCAGCTTGAGAAATGCCGAGTGTGTTCTTTCCTTTGGCTTCCCAACTCCAGGTCTTTGGTACATTTCATTATAATAATTAACTTTGTCTTCACGAGCTGCTCTTTGAAATCTTCTGTTTAGCTCTTCTATCTTGTCACTTCTTCCATTTGGCTTTAGTGACTCTCTATTCAAGGGCAAGTTTCAGAGTCTCTTCTGACATCCATTTTAGTCTTTTCTCCATTTCTTGTCTTTTTAATGACCTGCTTTCTTCATGGATGGTGTTCTTGATGTCATCCCACAATTCCTATGATTTTAGGTCATTGGTGTTCAATGCATAAAATATATTCTTTAGATAGTCTCTAAATTCAGGAGGGATCTAATCAAGGTCATAGTTTGGCTCTCATGGACTTCCTGAACTTGCATATGAGTAGTTGATGGTCTGTTGCACAATCAGCTCCTGGCCTTGTTTGGGATGAAGATATTGAGCTTCTCCATTGCCTCTTTCCACAGATGTAGTTGATTGATTCCTGTGTATTCCATCTGATGAGGTCCATGTGTATAGCCACCATTTATGTTGTTGACATAAGGTATCTGCAATAAGTAAGTTGTTGGTCTTGCAAAATTGTATCATATGATATCTGGTATCATTTCTATTACCATGGCCATACTTTTTAACTACCAGTGATTCTTCTTTGTTTCCAACTTTTGCATTCTCATCACCAGTAATAATCAATACATTTTGATTGCAGGTTTGGTCAACTTCAGACTGCAGAAGTTGGTGAAAATCTTTAATTTGCTTTTCTTTGGCTTTAGTGGTTGGTGCATAAATTTGAATAGTAGTATTCAAATTTGCAAATTTGCATATGGTCTTTCTTGTAGGTGTATGGCTATTATTCTATCACTGACAGCATTGTACTTCAGGACAGATTTTGAAACATTTTTTGTGATGATGAATGTCATGCCATTTCTCTTCAATTTGTCATTTCTGGCATAGTAGATCCAATGATTGTCTAATTCAAAATGGCCAAAACCACTTAAACAAATTAAAAATGTTTGGCCTTGGTATATGCTTAATAGTGACTGAGAAGAAAGAACAATAAACTAATATGTACAAAATATTCTCCAATGATCACAGAAAAGTTGCCTTTACAGATAATGCAATTTTTGACTGAATATAATTATGGAGTGACAAAAAGGAAGAACAAAAATGATGGAAAGAAGCAAGTGGGGAGTTGGTTTTGGAAGGATTTTAAGTAACTAAAAAGTTTTCCCCAGAAAAGTAAATGGGATTTCATTCTACTTTACTCACTTCACCATTCTACTCTAACTTTTAAAAAAGACTTTTTTGAAAAAGAACATGTTACCCTCTTATGAAAGGGTAAGATTGTCATATTTGGGAAATAACAACTGAATGTGGTATCAAACAGAAAGATAAACAAATACATCAAAATTACTAAGGAAGTAGTGTTATGGGTTTTAACTGCTCATATAGTTATATATTTAGCCCATCTTGGCTTGTATTTCTCCCTGCAGTTTAGAACCTACAGTCTATCATTTTAACTATGAATTCATAACCACATGTTCTCCCCACCTCCTCGCTTTCAGCAGCCTCCAATTTTCCTGCTTTGTTTTTCAGGCTGCTAAGTGTTATTGGTGAATCACCTAACTATGCTGATGCCTCATATATAAAACCATGTTGCCTTAGTGTAGCTGGTACTCTGTCAGTACTTCCAAACCCTTTCACTCACCTCTCCATAACTATCCATCCAAGTATTGGTCCATATCTTTCTCACTCTCCTATCTTTTCCTTTCTAAAGGTGTTGGATTAGGATAGAGAAGCAAAACAGAGAAACTGACCGGAACTGGGACATGAATTGTATTGGAAAAATCACACTTCTTTTAGGACAAAACTAAGAAAGGCAAATATACTGCACAATCAGAGACACAGGCCAGAATGTGAGGCACTAATGAGATGAGGATTGCTTCTTAAAAGCACTGAGTCTAACATTGATGCTACTATTCTGGTTGGGTGGCCACAATGTATTGAAAAAAATCATCAACATATTTGACTTTGTGAATTCCTCTTTAGACTTAAATTTCAGGAAAGTAGTTTGGACCTAGACCAAGGAAGTAGTTTCATGAAAGTCTGATAACTCCTGTTTTCCTATGGTATTATTATATTATATTTGAAAATTTACAGATAAACATGGCTGATCTATCTTCTGTTTTTGATGTTGTTAGCTACCACATGTTGGCCCCTGACCCAAGGGGACCTCGTATAGAATTGAAGGAACTTCTGCCTGGTTCTGCACCACCTCCATGGGCTGTTATGGACTGGTCTGCTGTGATCCACAGGATATTCATTGGCTGATTTTTGGAAGTAGGTAATCAGGCCTTTCTTCCTACTCTATCTTATGGAAGCTCTGCTGAAATCTGTTCATCATCATAGCAATGCAATGGTCTCCACTAACGGATGGTAGCTGAGCATGATTTAAATTGGCTTGGAATCAAACCCAGATATCCCGCATGGAAAGCTAGAGTTCTACTACCAAACCACCATTGTCTCCTGGTATGTTTAATAAAACCAAACCCATTGCCATTAAGTCTGTTCCAACTCATGGTGACCCCAGGTTTCATGCAAGAGAACTGCTCAATAGATTTTTCTTGGCTGTAATCCTTATGGAAGCAGGCTGCTACGTCTTTCCCCCATGCAACAGCTAGTGAGTTCAAACTGCTAACCTGTTAGTTAGCAGCTGAGCACTTAACCACTGTACTACCAGGGCTCTTTTTCAGGTTAGTAGTCAAGTACAAAGGAGCCCTGGTGGTGCAGTAGTTAAGTGCTCAGCTGCTAACTAACAGGTTAGCAGTTTGAACTCACCAGCTGTTGCGTGGGGGAAAGACATAGCAGCCTACTTCCATAAGGATTACAGCCAAGAAAAACGTATGGAGCAGTTCTACTCTGGTTATAGGGTCACTAGGAGTTATGATTGACTCAGTGGCAATGAACTAGTCAAGTACAAACCACTTGTGCCACCACCAGGGGCCTGGTATGTCCAACAGACCTATGCAAATATATTAACCAACCTTGCTAGAGTTAAGTTGTCTTTAAAATTAACTTCTAATTATTTCTTACTAAGATCTGTAATGGGATTTGTTTCATAACAAAGTTAACTACTTATGAATCTAATGACTTTTCAAAAAGCTATGAAAATGCCATTTATATAACAATGCTTGGGTGTTGTTTATTGTGCCTTGTACACTAACGGCTTCTTGTTTTCCATGCTGCATTTGTTGTCAAACCCAGTGACTTGTCTGATTTTTTCCTTTGCAGCTCTGAAATAACCACTGTTGTGCAATTCTTATTAAATGAAAGGCCTACTAAGTTATCAGTCCCTCACTTGGACTAAGTGGGGGAAAGAGTTTAATTGTTTTTCCTTATTTATTTATGGCACTAGACAATCTGCAGTAACCTAGTCTTGTAGATAAAGAAAAGAATGTGTGTTTGTGACATTTTTATGGAAAAAAAAATTCTTTGAAAAACAGTATGCCTATAGAAAGAAGCCATATTTTATAATAAAGCATATTAGTTAATTTTAGGTACATGATGATACAGTAAAAATGACTAGAAAATTTCAGTTTATATAATAAAATCTATAGTTAACATTACAAAGTTATGATCTTCTTATCTCAGAAAATTTTCCACCTGTACTTTATGTAAGATATGTTGTGCCCTACTTGTGGCAAGCCTACAAACTTTACTGATTTACCAGACTGACAGCTGCTACTTTCAGGAAACCACATTCTGGTTTCTTGATGTCTACCATGTCCTCCCTGAGTACCAATAATCTTTGATTACTGAAGTCTAGATTCAATAATTCACAAACCATGACTTACAGAATATGCTGACCTACAACAAAATAGAAAAAAAAAAAACACACAACCAACCAACAAACACAAAAAATCTTTTTCAAATTATTAAATGCCTACCATGAACAAGGTTAGTGCTGTGGGGGATAAACAAAATAAGTGATCCATATTCTCTTTTCTTTAGCTGCTTAACATAGGACAGATCAAATCAAAAAACCAACCCACTTCCATCGAGTTGATTTTGACTCATAGAGACCCTGTAGGAGAGAGTAAGAAGTGCCCCATTCAAAGCTGTTAATCTTTACAAAAGCAGACTGCCTCATCTTTTTGCCGTGTAGTGGCTGTTGGGTTTGAACCACTGACCTTCTGATTAGCAGCCAAATGGATAGATACCCAAATTGCCACATTAAAACACTGCTGCACTCTTCTTCACTAAAGAAAATGATTTGTACTTTTGTAAAAGATTTATGATTTTCTTCTTCCCTTTCTGAGTATTCTCACTCAGACAACTTTTCTGATTACATACTTGTATGTTCAACTGCACATTCAACATTTCCACATGGATGTCTTTCAGGAACTCCAAAGTCAACATGCCCAATATCAAATTCAAAATAATTTACCCTGTATTTGGGTCTTTCTCCAGGGTCTTCTACCTCAGTGAATGGTCAATCAGCAGTGCAAGCCAGAAGAAGACTAAAAGTCATTCCAGATGTGCTCACCTCTTTCATCCTTTTGCTCTACTTTCACTAGTCTATTTCTTCTGAGTTTACATATTAACAATTCCTCAGGGGTTTATATGTAGGCTATCTTCTTCTCTTCTTATTTTGTATCTTTCCTGATGGAAATTTCAGCTACTCTAATTATTCAATCGAGTGAAGTGGTGGTTCAGTAGCAAAATTTTTCACCTTCCATGTGGGAGACCTGGCTCCACTCTCAGCCAATGCACCTCAAATGCAACCACTATTAGTCTATGAGTAGAGCCTTGTATGTTGTTGTGATATTGACCAGTGGAGCTTCCAGACTAAGTTAGACTAGGAAGAAAGAGCTGCTGATCTACTTCTGAAAAATCAGCAAATGAAAACCCTATGGATAACAACAATCCAATCCCACAGTGCATGAGTTTGCCATGAATCAGGGCCTGACTTAATGGTAACTAATATCAACAACAATTAACTAATGTTTCCATGGTTTATCTGCTGAAGACTCAATTTCTTAATCACTCCCAACAGAAAATTATTAGTGAAATACTTTTAATCTCTTCAGGAAAAAAAAATCCTGTTTTAATATGATTTCTAATTTGATTTTTCCATTTTCAAACAGAAAACGTTTTTTTTTTTTTCTATTTTCATTTACTTGTTAAACAACTTGTTGAAGTTACATACATTGAACATGTATATATATACTAAAAACATTTTCTCCTAATAAAAACTCTTTATTTAGGTGCTTACAGGCTTTAGAGGTCAAGTGACTTCCTCAGACAACCAATCAGGATCTGAACCAGGAATCTTCTGACTACCAACTCTGAGCTTTTCCCAATAAACTCAGATTCCAACTCATGGCAGTCCAATGTGTGTGAGAGTAGAACTGTATTCCATAGGGTTTTGAATGGCTAAATTTTTGGAAATAGATTGTCAGGCCTTTCTTCTGAAGCACCTGAGGGGACTTCAACTTCCAACCTTCTGGTTAGCAGCCAAGTGTGTTAACCATTTGCACCACCTAAAGACTCAATAAGAAATTGTCATTTATAGAAAATGCACTTTGCTACAAATAACTTAAATCTATCCTTCTTGTCCTTACTCCTCATATCAAGTAATCAAACCTCATAATCAACTAGTGTAAAGGAATTGAACCAGGTATTAAAAAGAAGTAAGAAAAGCAAATTATTTAAACAAATTCATTATAAAATATGACATATAATTCTCCTTAAGAAATTTACTTTAAAAAAATTTATTGAGATAATTGACCTTTTCCTCTCATCTTTTCACAAAGGAACAGATGAATCAAATACAAAGAATTGAATGAGAAGATGGGTGAGAAAAACTGAGAATCTAGATTTGGGAATGATGTAAGTTATCACAATTACTAAGACTTAGCCTCAAATTTGGCCGTGCTCTCCCAGGGAGTCAAAGCAAAAGGAGCGGTACAGTCAAACAAGTACTTTTCACTTCCTGTAGGTGTCTGCTCAAATCACTTCTGTGAGTCCTTCCATTATCACCTAATTTAAAAGAGCAACTCCATGCCACACTCATTATCCTCCTTCCACGTTTTATTTTTCTCCATTGCACTGATGTACTTGTTCATTTATTCTTTGTTTTTCTCTCCCTACTACTGATAGCCATGCACAATAATTCTTCTCTACAGACATGCAAGATTCAGGAAGGGAGAGATTTGGGGCCTGTTTATGTCTGTTTTTTTGTTTGTATCCCTGGTACTAAGAACAGTAGCTGGAAAATAGAAGTCCAATATATTTTTTGAATGACTGGATTAAAAGGCTATCAAGAAAGTATATGCTAGCCAGAAAACAAATAATACAAAAAATTGTTTACAATATAGTGATTATAATCAGTTATTAAAGTATTGATGTTCAGTCAGGTAGATACACTCCTCAGAAAGATAAATCATGGGAGAATAGAAGGGCAGTATTTGCACAGGGAGATAGCTCAGGGGGCAAGAATGAATAGGAAAGGACACAGGGAAAAGGTAACTATTGGGAGGAAATGAGAAAAGAACCATTACATTGTGGGGAACTGCAGTTAATATCATGAAACAAATTGTGTATGAACTGCTGCATGGAAAATGAATTTGCTCTGTGAACTCTCACCTAAATCACAATAAAAATGAAAAAATAAAGTAATTGATGTTTAATATGATATAAATGTAGAAAGAAAATGTCTTCAATATATGGGCAGAGTGTTAGACTAACTGAAGTCTTAAAATAGTCAAGTACTGAATACCCAGTGACATTGATAACCAAACAACTAATCATTTAAACTTCAAGGGAAAATATTATCATCTAGAAATAGCAGTGTAATTATACATTTTTTATTATATTATCATTAAATAAATTCTACATAGCAAATAATGAAGAAAGTGTCTGGTACTTTCTTTAATTTTTTTTCCCCCACATATTTATTTTCAAGTGTTTTACAGTGGGTAGTTTTATTACTGTCAATGATGATCATGCTGAATGGTAAATTCTTAATTCTTGCCCTTCTTTAAATGTAAAAGCTTAAACTACGTCTGTTTCTTTTCTATGAAACTCTGCAGTAGACAAAGTTGTCTCTGAAATCAATGACTGCTCAACACAAGGAGAAAATATGCTAGGATCTTATCAACAATCAATTGGGATTTGTGTGCTAAATAAAAAGTTGACATAGATATGGAATTCTTGGGGTAGCAATCTTGTTCTCATCAAAATTTGTTTTTGTTTTTGTTTTTCAGGAATGATACTAGCATCAGTTTAATTTTAGTCAGATACCTCATCAGAAAGACCAAAGAAAAAGAAATCAGTCTATGCTCTTCCATACATATTCACATGTACACTTAATGTATGCATTCAGTATTACCATGGGAGAAGATTAGAATGGAATTAATATTTTTCTAAAGGACAGCACTATAAAGGGAGATAAGAGATACCCTCATCATTACCATTTACCATAAAAAATTTAAAATAAACAAAAAAGATAAGTAGGTATCTCCAACGGAAAATTATGCATTGCTTAAAGAACTGTTTAGTCTTCATGGACTTTGAGCTATTTTACAAGTCTGTAAGTTACAGGTAACCAACAGCAATGAGAACTATTTATCTACAGATATATAAACAAATTCTGTGCTAACTCACTGTACTCATTGTCATCGAGTCAGATCTGACTCATAGCGACCCCTCCTTGGGTTTCCGAGGTAGTATCACTAAGGAAGCACATTGCCCAACCTTCCTTCTGAGGAGTGGCTGGTGGGTTTGAACCGCCAGCCTTCTTTAGCATATTTTTATTTATACATTGTTTTTTATAACCATATAACATTAATCTTTTTTTTTATTTTTACTTATTATTTCTAATTGTTTTAACTTGCATTTATTTTATTTCAGAGCTAGACATATTTTTCTGTTTATTGAGCCCTAATGTAATTTGGTTGCAATTTTTACTTTCTCCAAAATGTACAAAAAATGATATGTTATATATAAAAATTTACTAATTACATAAAGATTTACCTAACTAAAACATTATATAATTATATAATTTGTTAACCCTTTATAACTAAATGTATAGTTATAACATTTTTTTCACACTTCATTTCCACTAAATTATATAAGAACCAAAAAGGGAAAAAAGGCTTTGTGAGGGGATGGATAAAATCAATGAGACTAGAATTAGTTTTGAAATGACTATAAACTGAAAGATACTAAAATCTGTTTCCATTCTAATCAATGTTGTTGTTGTTAGGTAACATCGAGCTAGCTCTGACTCAGCAACTGTATGTACAACAGAAGGAAACACTGCCTGGTCCTGTGCCATCCTCACAATTCTTGCTATACTTGGGCCCATCGTGTTGCAGCCACTGTGTCAATCCAACTCGTTGAGGATCTTCCATTTTTTCACTGAACCTCTACTTTACCAAGCACGATATCCTTCGCCAGGAATGGTCCCTTCTGACAATACGGCCAAAGTAGGAGAGGCAAAGTCTGGCCATTCTCACTTCCAAGGAGTATTTCAGCTGTACTTCCTCCAGGACAGATTTCTTTATTGTTCTGGCAGTCCGTGGTATTTTCAGTATTTTTCACCAACATTACAATTCAAAGGCATCAACTCTTCTTTGGTCTTCCTTATTCATTCTCCAGCTTTCACATGCATATGAGGCTACTGAAAATACCGTGGCTTGTGTCAGGCACACCTTAGTCTTCAAAGTGACATCTTTGTATCTTAACACTTTAAAGGGGGTCTTTTGCAGGAAATTTGCCCAGTGAAATATGTCTGATTTCTTGACCGCTACTTCCATTGGTGTTGACTATGGATCTAAGTAAATGAAATCTCTGACATCATCAATCTTTTCCCTCTTTATTGTGATGTTTATTGGTCCACTTGTGAGGATTTTCATTTTCTTTATGTTGAGGTTTAATCCATAATGAAGACTGTAGTATTCTAATCAATAGAGTTCAATATTTTGAAAATCATAATTCATAGTTGCCAACATACACATAACAACAACAACAACATATACAACTCCCACCCCCTCAAGTATTCAAAGAGATACACATAATTTCAGGGATATCTAGCAAACATATTAAAACAATTGTCAATTGTAGGGGAAGTAAATAGGTATAGAAAAAAAATTAATTAAATATGACAAGTGCTTTGGCTGAACTAATGATAGATAAAAGTAGACCATGAATTGAAAACTATGATTAATTCAAGCTGTAAGTTAAAATAATTCTCTACTTGTACTACTCTTAAAATCTAGTTAAAAAAAAATTAAAGCTCTGGTGACATTATTGAGTTGTATGTGCAGGATAGTTTGCTAGATGGTACCACAAGAAAAAATAGTTTATCTATTCAAAGCACCCCAAATCAAACATCTTTCTCTTTAAAACGACTTTCCTTCTTAACTCTCAACTTGTGCCAGTGACAATTTCTTATCTGGTATATATTATCATCTCTGGAAACTATGGAATAGGAAACATGAATTCAAGCAGACTGAAGGAATTTGCAATTCACAAGACATTAAACTTAAATTTTGCCTCTGCACACAGTCTGCATACAAACAAAATTTTGATCAAGAAGGTGAAAAATAAAAATCAATTGTTTTGGATTAATTGGAGAGAAAATGTAAAAAAATCGAAAACACGGATATTAGGCACAGTTTTATCAGAGAAAATACAGTAAGAAACCACAAATGGATATTCATTTAATTTTTAATAGTATATTTAGATATTTTTAATAATTTTATTTTTCACTTTCCATGAAGTTCACAACATTTGCACTGTAATTTTTTTTTTTGATCAGAAGTCTGATAAGCTGCAGTTGTTGCCATAAGAAAACAGCAAAAACAAAGCTAACCCTTTCCTCTTTCCATGCCAAGATAAGGCACAGCCGCCAGGGAGGATAATGGGGGAGGGGGGAAGACATCCCCCTCACTGGATATGGGAAAAAAGAAAAAAGATAGACTTCTGCATCAAGTCAACTCAAAACTTAGTTTCTGTGCTCAAATGAAAGTTCTCTTAGAATGTCTTATTAATTCCTTTAAGCATGTGGGTGCACACACATACACATCCTACACATATACTTAACAAACCAAAACATGACTAATAAGGATCTTTAAGGTTTTTGAAGATATGTGGCTGCGACTGCAAGATATGATTGTAACTCCAGCAGAGAGAGAAACTGAAAATAGAGTGGCTAAGGTACAGACAGTCAGAGTTTCTACTTCTGAGACTTAGGATAAGGCTGATGTCATGGTAGTTTTAGTTCTTTCCCTTGAACTTTGGTGAACCATTTCTCTTGAATAAAAAATAACTGCAGAATAACTTCTACAGACCCACTGCCACTGAGTCAATTTCAACTCAAAGTGACCCTACAGGAGAGTAGAACCACCCCATATGGTTTCCAAGGACATAAATTTTTATGGAAGCAGACTGCCCATCTTTCTCCCATGAAGCAGCTGGTGGGTTCAAACTACCAAACAAATTCACTGCCACTGAGTTGATTCCAACCCATAGAGACCCCTCTATTGGATTTTCAAGGCTGTATGTAAATCTTTATGGAAGCAGACTGCCTGATCTTTCTTCTGTGGAGCAGCTGGTGGGTCCAAACCACTGACCTGTGGTTAGCAGCCAGATGCCTTAACCATTACATCACAATGTCTCCAGACATTGTCAGATATCACCTGGGGAGAAAACTGCCATAGTTGAGAAGCACTGATTTACAGATTCTACTTTGGGTAATGATGAAAAATAAAAAAAAAGATGTTTACCATAAGCAAAATTATCCCAAGAATTATTACTCTAGTGACTGGAGTATCTTGAAGAACATGAGATTAAGTTGAAGGCTGACCTTCATCTAAATTTACAGCACTTGTTACAGTATTGATTGCAACCTGCTTTTAAAAGGAAGTGGGTATAACTGAGTATCTTTTGTCAAAGATCTGTTCACACATCATGCGACAATGTTCTTTTTTATATGTAGAAAAAACACAGGTTGGGATTTGGGAGACCTGGATTCTGGTCTGTTCTAGTACTTGTTAGTTGTAGGATATAGAACAAATCATTTGGCTTGAAGAAAAAGTATTGGCTTCTTCATATCTTACCAAGAGTTCAAAAATTCACTCTTGGGGAAACAGTTACAAACTTCCTTATACATATCACTGATAGCATGTTCAGGAGCTCTGGCGGCACAGTGCCTAGGGCATTTGACTGCTAACTAGAAGGTCGGTGGTTCAAACCTACCAGCCACTCCACAGAAGGAAGATGGGGCAATCTACTTCCATAAAGATATGCCATCTCAGAAACCCAATGGGGGTTACAATGAGTCAGAATTGACTTGATGGCAGTGAGTTTTTGTTTATGTTAAAGAGTGAGTATGGTGAATACTATGGATTGGCTTGCTAATCCTCTCTATTCCCTTGCCACTGCAAGTGTAGTCAGTGAGCACATATCAATATCACTAAGGAGCCAGTTAGAGATGCAAAATCTCAGGCCCAACCCCAGATCAACTGTATCAGAATCTGCATTCAACAAGATCCTGAGATGATTGGGATGCATATTAAAGTTGATAAGCACAGTTTTATTCCACCTACCTCCTTGGGGGCATTTCTAATGGCAGAAACCAGAAAACTTAAAAATTACATTAAGAAATAAGATTTCTCATTTAAAAAAAGGGGGGGGACCAGGTTTGCTAGTCTGATAGAACCTGATGGAACCACTGAGACTATGGCCCCTAGCTGCCCTTCAGGTCTGGAATTGAACCCACTCCTGTGGCTTCCAGCCAAACAAAAGACAGGCATATGAACTGAACATTTACATTAAGTAGATACACTCCTTGGAAAGAACAATCATGGGAGAATAGAAGGGCTGTGTATGCACAGGGAGATAGCTCGGAGGCAGGAGTACATGGAGCGAAGGACACGGGGAAGAGGTAACTATGGGGAGGAAGTGGGAGGGGAGCTGCTGCATTGTGGGAAATTATAATCAATGTCATGAGACAAAGTATATGTGAGCTGCTGTATAGAAAGTGAATTTGCTCTGTAAACTTTCACCCAAATCACAATAAAAATAAAAATAAATTATATTTCTTTTCATTTAGGAGTCCAGTTGAAAATTAGATTGGATTGTTTGATCACAGATAACATTTACAGGTTTAATACGAGCTGGAGCTTGCTTTAAGTACCTTACATATATCAACTCATGTAATCATCCCAACAATCTTATGAAGTTAATATAATTATTATTCCTATCATACATATGAAGGAACTGAAGCCCAGAGAGGTTAATTAACTTGCCCAAAGTTAGAATTAGTGTCAGAATCAGGATTTAAACCTAACTTTTCTGGATCTAGAATCTGCATTGTTAATCATATCTCTAATGATAGATAAAAGGAAGCATAAGGCTCCTTCCCTTCTGTTTTTCCCCCCCAGATCATCTCATGAAACACATTTCTATAAAAATTTTTATAGAAGTTCTTTATTTCCTTAATAAATATCTATGAACCCACTGCCATTGAGTTAGATCTGACTCCTAGAGACCCTCCTTGGGTTTCCGAGGTGGTATCACTACGGAAGTAGATTGCCCAACTTTCCTTTCAAGGAGTGGCTGGTAGTTTGAGCTAGGTATTATTCTGAAAGTTTTAGGCATTGCAAAAGGCAAGAAATATGAAATGAGGCATTACTATTTGAAAGCAAGGGAGCTCTAGTAGCTTAGTGCCTAACGCACTTGACTGCTAACCAGAAGGCTGGCGGCTCAAACCCACCAGCCACTCCTCAGAATGGGGCAACCTACTTCCGTAATGACACTGCCTTGGAAACCCAAGGAGGGATTGCTATGAGTTGGGTCTGACTCGATGGCACATAACAACAACAACATTTGAAAGCAAATAAAATTATTTTTAACTACAGACAGTATGGTAGTTAAGTCATGTGTCAGCTTGGCTGGGCCTGGTTTTGAGCGGCTGGGCTGCTGGATATAGTTATTCCCCATGATGAGACTGGTAATCAGCTCCATGGAAGCCAATACTGGAGGAGCTGAGTATCTGCCTTAGGGATGTGGTCTGCTTCCAGTATATAGTAAGACAGCTTTGAGAATGGTTTCTGAGCTTTTTGGTATACTTAGACCCCACAAATAGCTGAGTTTTCATTCAGCAGGCTGCTGTGTTTCTTCCTCATCTTGGGGATTGTCTCTGGACTTGAGCTAGTGGCCTGCCATGTTGTTTGGTAATCTTAGCATTGTGCCATTTTATTTGTCGACCTTGGGTTTGTCAGCCTCCGCAGCCAGCAGCTGCCTGTGCCAAGAGATGCTTCCAGCTTCAGTGGGGCAGGAGCAAGAGGCAGAGCTGAAGCCCAAGATCAAGGGTCTTTTACTCAGCCCCTAGTGCTGGCACTTTGAACTCAGACTTTTAGCCTCCTAAACTGTAAGAGAATAAACCCCTGTTTGTTCAAGACACACATTTGTGGTATCTCTGTTATAGCAGCACTAGAGAACCAAAACAGACAGGATTATTATATACCTAGAAAATGCAAAAGAATTAAGCCTGAAAGATATCAGTAATAGAATTAGTAAAATAATTCAGAAAGGTAGCCAGTTAAAAGCTAAATATACAAAACCTATAGCAAGAAGCTAGCAATAAGAAAACATGAGGTAAGGAAAAAAACATCCCTTCCACAATACCAACAAAAATGTATAAGCTTAATACAGACTTTTTCATATAGGTGAATGTTTAACTGATTGTAGGATCAAAAAGGATGTTCTAAACAAATATATAGATATGTGTAGGTACATGAGTATATGTTCTGTGTATGTATGAAATTATCAAAAAAAGAAATTATTTTGCCTAGTAAAAATTTAAAACATCTTGGTAAATATTTTGTTACCTCTCTCTCTATATATAAAAAAAGCATTTTAAATTTAAAATTATCAGAAGCAAAATAATAATGTAAATGGTAAACAGGAAAACATTTATAATCACTTTGAAATAAGGGATTAATATTCTTATAATTTAAATTTTTAAAAATTATTTAAAAAGTTAACATACAAAAGAAAAAGTTTCTAAGAACTCATTAAAAAGAAATAGAAATGACCAATAAATATATGAATGGTTTTGTAAGCCTCTCTAGCAATATCTTATAATAATAATTTTTCTGTAACTATAAGATAATTTTATCTTATTATATATGTATACATATACATATATATATATATATATATAATATCTTATAATAATAAGATAATTAATCTATAAATTATACTATTCAGTGTTGGCATGGATAGTTTCCAATAGGCACTCTTACACATCGATGTTGGAAGTGTACACTGATAAAACCATTCTTCAATGCAATTATTTAGAATTTTTATGAGGCTTCTTTTGACTCATTGCCTAAATTCTTCCACTTCTAGGAACTGATTCCAAGGTAGAACAGTAGACTAAGATTTACAAGTAAAGATTTTCAATACAGCATTATTTATAAAAGTAAGTTTGAAGTATCTTAAATGTTCAGTGTTAGGGGAATGGACTGTTAGGCAACCCTAAAAATAGTTTTTACAAAGAATTTTCTATAACAAAGAAAAATCAACAACATGCTAAGAAATAAAATGATACCAAATTCTATTGGTGTTACACATGTTAAAAACATATATGTGTATATATCTAAAAATATACATGTATACAGAGATAGATATACAAATACAATAATAAGAAATAAAGGAGCCCTGATGGTAAAGTGGTTAAAGTATTTGGCTGCTATCCAAAAAGGTTGGTGGATTGAACTTACCAGCTGCTTCATGAAAGAAAGATGTGGCAATTTGCTTCTGTAAAGATTTACAGCCTTGGTAATACTTGGGGGCAGTTTTACTCTGTCCTGTAGGGTGGGTAGCTATGAGTCGGAATTGACTTGACAGCAATGAGTTTTGCTTGATATTTGATATCAAAATATTACGTGGAGTGGGATTTCACATGCTATTCCCTTCTTTAGTTCTTTTTCTACTTCTTTATTTTCCAAAGTATACTCTACATTTATAATCATAAAGACCTTATAGCTAGAGTTAATGCTTATGAAGTCAATCTAAGGATAGCGGGGACCTCCCAATGCTCTAGATAAGCATGGCGATCTTAGATTATTCAACTTGTGAACTGCACACTGTATCATACATAAGCAGATGCCATTCATATTGTTGTTAGGTGCCTCTCAGTTGGTTCTGATTCACAGCAATCCTACGGACAACAGAACAAAACACTGCTTACTCCTGTGCCATCCTCATAATCATTGCTATGCTTGAGCCCATTGTTGCAGCCACTGTGTCAATACATCAAATTGAGGGCCTTCCTCTTTTTTGCTAATCTACTTTTCCAAGTATTATGTCCTTTTCCAGGGATTTGTGCCTCCTGACAACATGACCAAAGTATGAGAGATGAAGTCTTGCCATTCTCCCTTCTAAGAAGCATATCAGCTGTACTTCTTCCAAGACAGTTTATTCTTCCAGCAGTCCATGGCATATTCAATGTTCTTTACTGACACTATAAATCAAATGGATCAGTTCTTCAGTCTTCCTTATTTACTGTCCAGCTTTTGCATGTGTATGAGGCAGTTGAAAATACCATGGCTTGAGTTAGGCACACCTTAGTCCTCAAAGGGATATCTTTGCTTTTTAATACTTTTGCAGCAGATTTGCCCAATGCAGTATGTCATTTGATTCTCTGACTGCTGCTTCATGGCCATTGATTGTGGATCCAGGTAAAATAGAATACTTGACAACTTCAATCTTCTGTTTATCATGATGTTGCTTTGTGATTCAGTTGTGGGGATTTTTGTTTTCTTTATGTTAAAGTGTAATCCATACTGAGGCTGTAGTCTTTGATATTCATCAGTAAGTGCTTCAAGTCCTCTTCACTTTCAGCAAGAAAGATTGTGTAATCTGCATATCACAGGTTGTTAATGAGTCTTCTTCCAATCCTGATGCCACATTCTTCTTTATACAGTCCAGCTTCTTGGATTATTTGCCCAGCATACAGGTAGAACAAATATGGTGAAAGGCTGCAACTATGACACACACCTTTCCTGAGTTTAAACCACACAGTATCCCCTTGTTCTGTTTGAACTCTTGGTCTATGTACACATTACAGGCATATAAAAAGAAGACTGGAGATCTTTAGTCTCCTAGCTATGCAGCATAGCAGAGACTCTCTTACAAAAAGTCACCACAACTCACAGTCTTGAACATAATGGCATCATCTCTCATGTACACCAACACATATGTGAGATAGCTATGCCTTGGGTGTTCCTTGAAATTGCTTTTCTCCCTGCTCTTCTCCCTTAGAAGCCAACTCCTACTTCCAGACCTGACGTGGTTCCTTCATCTAGGGGCCTGATCCGTTCTGTCAAGGCCCGGCCCCTCCTTTCCGAGGTGACCTGATTTTAATCAGGTCCCCTTTGTCAATCACCTACCTGGAAAGGCTTGGGCCAGGAGGACAGAGGAACTTGTTTTCTCTCAGATGGATTAGCACATAAGGATAAATTATATATAAAAAAATGATGCTGACAATATCTCAGTTTTTAATAAAACCTCTATTAATAGGGTTGGTGGTTCAAACCCACTAGCCACTCCATGGAAGGAAGACTGGGTGATCTACTTCCATAAAGATTTACCGCTTAGAAACCCAAAGGGGGCTATGAGTCAGAATTGACTTGATGGCAGTGAGTTTGATTTAGTATTAACATCAGTGTTCCAGTATTATACGAAATAAATAGCAAAACACACATACATTTTGATATGGCATTATAAGTACAATGAGCCAAAGACAGGTTTTGGACAGTCAAAGCTTATGCAAAAGCCTTCCAGTTTGAGGGAAGGGCATGAACCTTTCACACAGAGAAAGAAAAACCAGAGATAAAGAGAGGATGTGTATTAAGGAGGTTTTAGCTTGGGGAAGAGCCATGAAGAAACCTGCTTATATCAACTAATGAGGTAAAAGCAAAATTCTCTGTAAAGGAAACAGAAATAGATTTGACACAGAAAATTAAATGCTTACAAAATCAATGAAAGAGATAGAAGAGCAAAAGCCCCCTGGAGTTACTGAGTTCAAGAGCATACCACCATAGCCCTGATGGAGAAATGAAAAAGACTCCTCTGTTGCTGCCACAACCCCCGCTCAACATCTACAATGCTAATAAGATTCTGGAATACCAAATGAGAGTACTGAGCAGAAAAGACAGCAGGAAGATAGTCTTTGCCTCATTTCCAGCTAATTAGTTTTGGTTCTGTTTCTGTAGAAAAATTTACTTTCAGTTCTAAATAACTAGCTTGTTGTTGTTGTTGTTGTTGTTATGTGCCGTCGAGTCAAACCTGACTCATAGGGACCCCTCCTTGGGTTTCCGAGGCAGTATCACTAAGGAAGTAGGATTGCCCAACCTTCCTTCCGAGGAGTGGCTGGTGGGTTTGAACCACCAGCCGTCTGGTTAGCAGGAAAGTGTCTTACAAACCAATTTTTCAAAAATAACCTATTTGTAATTTTGAGCTCTGGTGGCATAGTGTCTAAGGCATTTGACTGCTAACCAGAAGGTTGGTGATTCAAATTCACCAGCCACTCCATGGAAGGAAGACTGGGCAATCTACTTCCATAAAGATTTACTGCCTCAGAAACCCAAAGGGGGTTGCTATGAGTCAGAATCGACTCAATGGCAGTGAGTTTGGTTTTTTGATTTATAGATAAAAATGGCATAGGTATCTGACCTTCTCTTACTTCACAATGGGGAAGGAGAATCAAGACCAACAGCCCAAGGCTGCTTCTTATGAGGTGGAGGTCAAATATGCCTCCACTCCACCATTTTATTAATTCTGACACCAGCTGTCCTTCTCAAACATTTTACTTCTCTGCTTCATTGTAATGGCTACACAGAACTCGGAGATCATACACATGATTATGGAGTTTATTTGGGAAATAATGGGGTACAATTAGGATCAGGGAAGACTCATGATACAGTTCTTTGATAAGGAGAGTCTCTTTTCAGCCATGCCCGCAGGCTTCTTTCTGGTCCTTGGTTTGTTGGGTCTCTTGGGTCCTCAGGGCAAGGGACAAAGCTTCCTAGCTCTACCAATAAATGCCTCGAGGCATCCAACTCCACCAGTAAGCTTCCTGACCAAAACTCTATCACACTGTGGACTATGAAGCCCACTGCTATCTCCCAGTTCGGCTGCCTCTGCTTCTGCCATTTCTCTCCCACTACTTCTTGCTATCTCTGGTGTTATACTCCCTGTTTGCTGTGTACTAGGACTTTGCATATGCAGGAACCCTGGGTCCAAAGGTCTGTGCTTTGCTTCCTGCTTCCATCTCTTCTTTTTAGTAGTAGTCAGGTCCCTCCTTTCTGCCTTTGGGATGGATCATTTTAAGACTATTGGGATGACAAAACTGACCAATCTTCTTGCTAGGGTTTCACATATCTTATTTACATGGTTCCACCCCACAAGGGTGCCCTGCATCTTATTTGCATTATTAGCAAGCTGTCTAGTCCCCTTGGTGTCTCATAAGAAATTTATTTGCATAGTCCCACACAATCATTTACTGAGAGTTACAAGACCATGGTGAGAAAGGCCATAGAAAAGCAATCCATTGCACCACACCATGTCTTTATAAAAGGAGACCTAGTGGTGCAGCTGTTAAAGTGCTTGGCTGGTAACAAAAAGATCAGAGGTTTGAATCCCCCAGCCACTCCATAGGAGAAAGATGTGGTAGTTTGCTTCCATAAAGATTTACAGTTTTGGAAACCCTATGAATTTCTACTCTGTCCTACAGGATTGCTGTCAGTAGGAATTGACTCGATGGCAGTGGGTTTGGTTTTCAGATGTCTTTAAAATAAGAAACAAAACAAATGGACAAACCTTCACCTCCCCATCCCCACTCCCCAACGATCAACCTTGTTGTTGTTGTTATGTGCCATTGAGCTGGACCTGACTCATAGTGACCCCTCCTTGGATTTCCAAGGCAGTATCACTATGGAAGTAGATTGCCCAACCTTCCTTCCAAGGAGTGGTGATCAACCTTAAGAAAGCAAAATGACTCCTCGGCATGTTTGCTAATTCCTAATTTCATTTACCTCTCCTTCAAATATCTTTATGCCTATAAAGTTACCTCAACTATCATTGCAAGGCAGTGTATAAAAATTAAAAACTTCATTTGCAAGATCCAGAAAAAAAAAGAAAAAGCTTGAAAATAAGCATTTATGACAATGTTCCCAAGAACTGATTTATCACAAAAATTTGCTTCTTATACCATGGATTGGGACAGGCAGAGTTTTCGTTTGTTTTTGGCTTATTGACAAGAAGCTCTAAGCAGAACATCAAGCTCAATTGGCATAACATACTACACAAAACATTGTTCCACCTCCTACCATGGCAAGTAGCAACTGAGATCTTAAAAGCTTGCAAGCTGCCATCTAGATGCAACGATGGATCTCTCCTCGTCCAGAGCCAAGAAGAATGAAGAAAACCAGAAATTCATGGAAACAACTAGTCCTAGCAACTGGTACACCATCCAATCTGCAGCCTATATGACTATGAGACCAGAAGAAATAGATGGTGCTCTGCTGCTACTGTCAACCACTTGGAAGAGGATCTTTGTAGGAGATCCTGGATAGACAGGGAGAACAATGTGGAACAAAACTCAAAATCATTTGGGGAAAAAAAAAAAAAGCAGGGAACAGTTTTGCTGGACTGATAGAGCCTGGTGGAACCACTGAGACTATGGCCCCTAGCTACCCTTCAGGTCTGGAATTGAACGCACACCTGTGGCTTCCAGCCAAACAACAGACAGGCATATCAGTTGAGCATTTATCTGAGGTAGATACACTCCTTAGAGAGAATAAGCATGAGAGAAAGAAGGGCTGCTCAGGTACAGGGAGACAGCTCAGGGGGTAGGAGTGCATGGAGAGATGGACACAGGGAAGAGGTAACTATCGGGAGGACGCAGCAGGGGAGATGTTGCATTGTGCTAAATTGTGGTCAATTTCATGAGACAAAGTGTAAGTGAACTGCTGTATGGAAAGTGTATTTGCGCTGTAAATTTTCACCCAAATCACAATTAAAAAAAAAAAAGAAGAAGCTCCAAGCTCTTTCATGCTGATGGAGGAACTCTGGTGGTGTAGCAGTTAAGGCATTTAATGGCTGATAACCAAAAGGTTGGTGGTTCGAACCTACCAGTCACTCCATGGAAGAAAGATGAGGCAGTTCATTTCTGTACAGATTTACAGCCTTGGAAACCCAATAGGGGTCACTATGAAATGTAATCAGTTAATGGCCGTGAGTTTGGTTTGGTTTGATGCTGATATAGGAGAAAATACGTCATACCTCTAGTTTTAATTATCATATATGTAAAGTTAGAGTACATAAATAAATCATGAAATAAAATATAAGATATAAAAATATCATTTTCAAAAGACTACAGGAATATGAATTTTTATGATGTGCAATGCAATGAGCAGACATGTATGCAAAGTTTCCTGTTTCCTGGCATACATGTTTCATTTATTTGTTTTGCTCTTTTTCTTTGTACCAAACAATTTTGGTAAGTCCAGAATTATCGATGACATACAATCCACAGAAGCAAAAATGAAATATTTTACATGATCCTTTATAATCATTTACAAATTAACTTTGGAAACTTCACACACACACACTCACATACACACACACACACAGGTGAGTTCCTGTTGCTATTTTCTTCACTTTTCCAGTTGAGCAAGTAAGGTAAAAGGAAACCAAGCCCTTTAACTACTGAGTCATGGTACAGTTAACACAGGAAAACCAGCAGGAAGGGAATCAGAAAGCTCTCCTAGCTACCAATTATTTACTTCAGTCACCACCTCTTATATTATCACATAGATGAAAAATTATACTTTCTGTTTCCTAAGCAACATACTGAAATAATAGAATATATGCTTTATCTATTGATGCATTTAGTGATAAGAATGAAGTTTGTGAAATGTGACAAGAAGGACAAATGGAGAAAGAAGGATGATGAGAGGAGACAGTATCAATTGATTGTCCCAGCAATGCAGGTTCTGTTGCTGTTGTTGTTATGTGCCGTTGAGTCGGACCTCACTCATAGCAAACCCTACTTGGGTTTCCAAGGCAGTATCACTAGGGAAGTTGATTGCCCAACCTTCCTTCTGAGGAGTGGCTGGTGAGTTTGAACTTCCAGCCTTCTGGTTAGCAGTCAAGTGCCTTAGGCACTACGCTACCAGAGCTCCTTAATACAGGTTCTAGTAAAGGTAAATAATCATTTGAATTTCTTCCCTTTAATATATGTATTATGAAGACTGACTTATCTCAGAATTTTTTAAGGTCTAATTACTGTACATTGGTGAAAATTCAGCTCACATGTAATTCAATTTCTTCTGCCTATACATTTTCTTTCATTAAACTTCTTACCTGGCAATGAATACACTGGATATGTTATAATGCCCATTATCACACTTTATTTGTTGTTGTTGTTGTTGTTGTTAAGCGCCATTAAGTCAGATCTGACTCATAGCGACCCCTCCTTGGGTTTCCAAGGCAGTATTACTACAGAAGTAGATTGCCCAACCTTCCTTCCGAGGAGTGGCTGGTGGGTTTGAACTGCCAGCCTTCTGGTTAGCAGTCAAGTGCCTTAGGCACTATGCTACCAGAGCTCCCACACTTTATTTAGTGACATCAAATTCAGGGAATTTCAAAGATTACCCAACTTCTCTTTTCCCTTTATCATGGCTGTTCTCTTATACATCTTTCCCTTTGGTAACAATTTCTTGCAAACATTTCCACCTAATTAACTAAAGTTTAGATCTCATTTCTTTCTATCATGTGAATAACTTGCTCAGAATCCCTGTGAAGACATCTATTGTAATACTTGCTCCTACACATGCCTTCAGACACCGACTGCAGATCTAGAGAAATGCACCCACACCTTACAGAGGCGCTTTCCACTCCCAGGTCTGAGTGTGTGTTCAGAAACGCAAGATGGTGGGAGAGGGGAGTACCATGTTACCTAAAACACAGCGCAAGGATATTGATTTGAAGTTGAAAAATTGTTTATACGTAAGGTTTTTAGGTAGGTAACCGTTATGGTGTGCATTTCCACAGAACCTGGGGCATCGTTCCGAGAATCTGCCCAAGGGCTGAAGCTGGGCCATCTGTCACCACGAGGTGCTGGGCCCCGGGGCGACACTTCCCGCCGCCTGTGCGTGGCACGCGACCCGCGGCCTGGCCGGGACGCGCCGTCTAACGCCTCTGGGCGACTTCCCCGAATGCCTCGGCGACTAGCGCCCCACGAGGGGCAGAGCCGAGGCGCTGCTCGCCAGCGGAGCCACTTCCCTCCGCCGCCGGGTGGGGCTTCGGACAGGGGCTGGGTCGCCGCTGCCCCTCCCCGCGCTCACCTGCTCGTGCTCCTCCTGCGGCTGCCGCCCGTGCCTCCGCGGGCTCCCGTCGGACTCCAGTTCGGTCCCCGCCGCCGCCCGCTTCGCCAGCGCGTTCCCGTCCTCGTCGCACTCCCCGCCGCCGCCGCTGCCTCTGCCGCTGCCGCCGCCGCCTCCTCCTCCTCCGTCGCGGCTCCCCAGCAGCTCCCCGGCCGAACACATCCCGTTGCCAATTCCCGCTGCCCGGGGCAGACGCCGGAGGGTCAAGTCACGAAGCTGGAGACAGCGTCCGCTGCCCAGGGATCCCGCCCGGGGATCTGCCGCGCCCGCCTCTGACACTAGCTCCTAAATCCCGCCCAGCCGGTTAGAGCGCCTGAAATGCCAGCCCGGCAGGCCCCCTCCTGTCACTGGCTCACCCCGCCTCCGGGGCGGTGCCTACGCTGGGGAGGGGCTGCAGTGCGGGGGGGGGGGCCGGAGCCACAACGGGAGTGGGAAGGGTTGTGTGTGAGCGAGAAGGTAGGTGAAGATCATGTGTGTATGTAGGAATGTGTATGTGTGTGAGAGAAACACATACACAGCCACAGTGGGATCCTTCCGTTCTTGCTTGGCGCTAGGCGGTGTGCCTGGGTGCAGTGGGCAGATCTACGGAAAATAGCACCTATGGCAAGTAGTTTTAAATTGCTGAATGATCTCTCGCAGTTGGCACTGGAAACTGCGATGGCCAACAGAAACTGCTCATTGTCGCCCCCCTTCAAGTGGCTGTCAGGACCTGTTCCATACGTTACACATGCCTCTGGTTGGGTGTGCTGCTTACTGACTGTCCTAGTAGTTGTCTATGCTTTGCAAAGAATACACATTTCTTTCTTTTACGGTTTGTGACTCCTCTCTGGTGTCTCTCTGAAGATCTGTCTTTGTCTCTATTGAGTGTTCCCTTGGCTTGTGTTGGTTGCTGGAGCCTTGGGGGCATTTGGAAGTATGTCTGCCTTTGTGTATACTTCTATAAAAGCAAACGAAACCAAACCAGTTGTTGTCCAGTGAATTCTAACTCATAGTGACCCCATGAGTGTGTCAGAGTAAGACTGTGTGCGGTAGGGTTTTCAAGGATTGATTTTTCAAAGTAGATAAGCAAGTCTGACTTCCTAGGCACCTGTGGGTGGACAACTGGGTGAAAATATGTCTGTGTCAGTGGATGGTATAGGGGGTACATGCAACTTATGATTATTTTTCTTACTATAGCCACTCATTTTGTTAAAGGAAAATTGAGGAACTTTTAAATAAAATATCAAATTTGTCTTTATGTCTTCTCTGAACATTGAGAAAATGATAGATGATTGTATTCTATTGATTAAAACATCAAGCTATCTACCAATGGAAAGTAAATATGTCTGGGTATGGAGAAGAATAACATATTTGAGATCTTCTATTAAAATTTCATCAAGTCTGGAATATGAGTTAAAATAGACAGGAATCAAATTTATTTGAAAGATCTAATTCTTGGTTTTGATATTCAGGACAAAAACCAAAAACTCACTTCCATCAAGTCACTTCTGACTGATAGTGACCCCTATTGTGTTTCCAAGGCTGTAAATCTTTACAGAAGCAGACTACCTCATCTTTCTTCTGCAGACTGGCTGGTGGGTTCAAACCGCCAACCTTTTGGTTATCTGGTTATCAGCCAAATGCTTTAACTATTACACCATCAGATCTTCTTATTCAGGACAGTGTTGTTGTTGTGATGTGCAGTCGAATAGGCCCCAACTCATAGCGACCCCTCCTTGGGTTTCCAAGGCAGTATCACTACAGAAGTAGATTGCCCAACCTTCCTTCTGAGGAGTAGCTGGTGGGTTTGAACTACCAGCCTTCTGGTTAGCAGTCACAGAACAGTAAGGACTAGTAAATATGTTTTTGGATATCACAAATTAGAAAGAAAGAAAAATCTGATTTATTTCCTTTCTTAAAAGCTGCTAAAGTCTTTGTTGTTGGTTGCTGTAGAGTCTGTTTCAACTCCTGGCAACCCCATGTGTGCAGAGTGGAACAACTCCATAGAATTTTCAAGGCTGTGACTTTTTTTTTCTTTCTTTTTTTACTTATTTTAGGAGTTTGTTTTACATTCAATGTTACATGTACATTTAGTTTCACTCTCCAGTTACCATGCCCAACCCTAACTCAGTCTCCTCCCCTCCTTGCCCAGTAACCCTCCCCCTGTGCCCCTCATAGTTATGTACTCCTGTTTGTCCTACATTACCTTTGTGTAAATGTTGCCCTCTGTGCCCATGTGGTCTATTGCTCCAAGGGATGTATTTATGTCTATAGAGTATGGGGGTGCATCACCCTGGGTTGAGTGGTCTGCATGTACATCTTGTTTTGGGCTGAGAGCCAGCCCCTGGGATTGAGTTTTATTCCAGGTGCAGAATGTAATCCAGGGCTATAGTATTGGAGGTCTCACCAGACTCCATCCAGCAATTCTGGTCATTATTGAGTTTTTGGATTTTGTTCCATGCTTTTCCTCCCACTCTATCCAGGATCTTCATATTTGATACTTTCCTGAGTGGTTGACATTGGTAGCCGGGCACCATTTAGTTCTTCTGGTCTCCAGGGCCATCATGTCCTAGGGCTGATTGCTTCCAAATACCCTTGTTTTTTTTTGTACTCTTCTTCACATCCAACACTAGGAGACCATTAAGTGCATCTTAGACAGACTCAGTTGGCACAATAAAATACATAAAAGCCTTGTTCCTCATCCTACATTGGTGAGTAGCAATTGGGGTCTTAAAAGCTTTCAAGGCTGTGACTTTCTGGATGCATATCATCAGGCCTGTCTTCCAGGCACCTCTGGCTCAGTTTGAACCACCAAACTTTAGGATAGTAGTTGATCACTTAACCATTTGTGGCACTCAGGAATTCCATAAAACCCTAGAAAGGATTATTTCATATAAAATATATACCAGTTGTCATGGAGTTGATTCTAACTAATGGCAACCCCTGTGTGTCAGAGTAGAATTGTATTCCATGGAATTTTCAAAGACTGATTTTTTTATTTTTCCAAGAAGTAGATAACTGGTAGATTCTGAGGTGCCTCTGGGTAGTGTCAAACCTCTGAACTATTGGTTAGTAGCCGAGTGCATCAATGGCAAATGCCACTGTCTTAGGGTGGGTTATTTAGAGGAGCAAAGCCATTTCAAGGAAATGGCTCACATAGTTGTGGAAGCTGGCTGGTCCAGGATCTGTGGATCAGGTGTCAGGCTGGAAGCTTATCCTCACTCATGTGGTTGCAGGAGCTAATCATCACAAAATTGGCAGGTCAGACAGCAGGCTGCTGGCTCCCATATGAGTCTGTGGGAACTGGTGAATCCTTAAATCTATAGGTCAGATGGCAAGCTGCTAGTTCATGTCCTAAGAATTGGAGGTCATAGGTTGATGAATTAGATAGATGCAGGATTCAGAAAGGGTGAACTTTGCCAGAACATACATATATATTGGATTTGTGCCACATCCCCAAAAAACTCCTCTTTCAACTGATTGGCTGCTCACATTTGTAATCATCCTCCATTTTGGATCACAACAAATTTATCCTTTACTTTAGAAGGAATACCCTGTCATGGCCCACACTGCTGAATGAGTAGAAAGTTCACTGAGGTGGAAGGCACCTGAATTTTTGTTACATTAATTTATCACCCTATGGCACACAAATGTCTTACCAATAAGTCTGGGGTCATTGATACTTCTTCCTTGCTAAGCCCAATCAGCATAATGTCATCAATGTAATGGACCAATGGGATGTCTTGTGGAAGGTAAAGGCTGTCAAGGTCCCTGGTGAACTAGATTATGACATAGTACTACAGAGTTGATGTATCCCTAAGGTAGAACAGTGAAGGAGTATTGCTGGACTTGCCAGCTGAAAGCAAAATGTTTCTGACATTCCTTTGAAAATGAGAAAGGCTGGCCAGATCAATAGCTGCATACCCAGGTATCATGAGATGTATTAATTTGCTCAAGTAATGCCACCATATTTGCAGGGGTAGCTGCAATTGGAGTCACCACCTGGCTAAGTTTGTGATAATCCACTGTCATTCTCCAAGATCCATCTGTGTTTTTGCACAGGCCAAATAAATGAGTTGAATGGGGTATGGTGGGAATCTCCATCTCCCTGCATCCTGCAAGTCCTTGATGGTAGCACTAATCCTTGCAATCCATCTAGGAATGAAGTATGGTATTTGGTTTACTATTTTGCTAGGTAAGGGCAGTCTAATGGCTTCCACTTGGCTTTTCATACCATAATAGCCCTTACTCCACATGTCATGGATAAAATGTGGTGATTCTGCCAGTTTCTGAGAATGTCTATCCCAATTATGCATTATGGAACTCAGGAAATCACTCACTGTGAGACAGATCTGAACTAAGAGTCCATTAATAACCTGACCTCCATACATCTCTACTCTGACTGATGGGCCACAATGATGTTTTGGGTCTCCTGAAATTAGTGTAAATTCAGAGACAGTGTCCAGTAATCCTAGAAGAATCAAAGTATGTCCTTTCCCTCAGTGTACAGTCAGTCTTGTAAAAGACTGTAGATTCCTTAGGAGAAGGCTGAGAGTAAGATCCACAGTATAAATTTTTGACAGTGCAGTGGGGTTCTTCCTCAACAGGGCACAGCCTCTTCATTCATGGGTCTGAGAATTGATTGAGGGGGCTGTGATTCTCTATTCTTGCAATTCAAGTTGGACTGTCTTTCACTTGACCTAGAATTCTGTTGTTTGTACAGATCAAATAAATATTTAGTAGATTTTCCATCTATTTCACTTCTAGAGACACCATGACTAAGTAGCCAATGCCATAAGTCCATATGAGTGGGGCTATTGTAATTACTGTTTTGATTCTGCTATCCATTATGGTAACCATGTCCATGTTATCTGTGTTGATTAAGTATGCCACTTGGCCCTTACCACTAGAAGTATCCAAGTAACCCTGGGTAGTTAGGTGTTTTCCACCACTTGTCTGTCAATTTATTATACTGGGGTGGCTTATGTGTTGTTGTGAGGCTGGAGGGTATGCCACTTGTATTTCAAATACCAGCAGAGTCACCTATGGTGGACAGGTTTCAGTGGAGCTTCCAGACTAAGACAGACTGGGAAGAAGAATGGGGCCACCGACTTCTGAAATAACTGGCCAGTGATAACCTTATGAAAAGCAGTGAAACACTATCTGATATATTATTGGAAAATTTTATAAATATCTGTGTAACATGTCAGATATAGTACCAGAAGATGAGCCCCCTCAAGTCAGAAGGCACTCAAAATACAACTGGGGATGAGCTGCCTTCTCAAAGTAAAGTTGACTTTAATGACAGGGATGGAGTAAAGCTTTTGAGTCCTTCATTTACTGTTTCTCAAAATGAATAGAAATAGCTGAAAACATTCATTAGTAATAGGAATGTGGAATTATGGAGAATGAGTCTAGGAAAATTGGAAGTTGTCAAAAATGAAATGGAAGGCATAGAGATCAATACCCTAGGCATTAGTGAGCTGAAATGGACTCATGTTGATGATTTTGAATCAAACATAATAGTCTACTATATCAGGAATGAAAAAATGAAGAGGAATAGCATCACATTCGTTGTCTAAAAGAACATTTCAAGATATATACATAAGGATCCCTGGGGGTGCAGTGGATAAGATATTTGACTGCTAACCAGAAGGTCAGCAGTTCAAACTCAGCTGCTCTGCTGAAGGAAGATGAGGCATACCAGGAAGACCAGTTAATACTACTATTATTCAAATTTATGCACCAACCACTAAAGCCAAAGGTGGAAAAAGGGAAGATTTTCAACAACTTTTATACTCTGGAATTGACCAAATATGCAATCAAGATGTATTGATTATTCCCAGTGATTGGAATGCAAAATTTGGAAACAAAGAAGAATCATTGGTAGTTGCAATACATGGTGTTGGTATAGAAATGATACTGGGAGATTGCATGATAGAATTTTGCAAGACCAATGACTTATTCATTGCAAATACCTCTTTTCAACAACATAAACAGTGGATATACACATGAACCTCACAAGATGGAATACATAGTAATCAGATAGACTATTTCTATGGAAAGAGGTTATGGAGTTCAAATATCAGTCAAAACTAGACCAGGAACAGACTATGAAACAGAACACCAATTGCTTATATACAAATTCAAGTTGAAGCTGAAGAAAATTAAAACAAATCAACGGGAGTCACAGTACAAACTTGATTATATCCCACCAGAATTTAGAGACCATCCAAGAATAGATTTGACACTTTGAACACCAATGACAAGACAAGTTGTGGGATGAAAAAAAGAACATCATCCATGAAGAAAGCAAAATGCCATTAAAAATACAAGAAAGAAAGAAAAGACCAAATAGATGTCAGAAGAGACTCTGAAACTTGCTCTTGAGTGGAGAGTAGCTAAAGCAAATGGAAGAAATGATGGGATATAAGAGCGGAACAGAAGATTTCAAAAAGCAGCTTGAGAAGACAAAGTAAAGCATTATAATGAAATGCGGAAAGGCCTGGAGTTAGTAAACCAAAAGGGAAGAACACACTCAGCATTTCTCAAGCTGAAAGAACAGAAGAAAAAATTCAAGCTTCAAGTTGCACTATTGAAAGATCTATAGGCAAAATGTTGAATTATGCAGGAAGCATCAAAAGAAGATGGAAGAAATACACAGAGTTATGGTACCAAAAAGAATTGGTCAGTATTCATCTATTTCAGGAGGTAGGATATAATCAAGAACCAAAGGTATTGAAGGAAGAAGTCCAAGTTGTACTTAAGGAATTGGCACAACAAAACAAAACAAAAGTCTCAAGGAATTGATGAGATACCCATTGAAATGTTTCAACAAATGGATGCAGTGCTGGAAGTGCTTACTCATTTATGTCAAGAAATTGGAAGATATCTACATGGCCAACCGACTGGAAGAGATCCATATTTGTACCCATTCCCAAGAAAGGTGATCCAACAGAATGTGGAAATACTACAATATCATTACTATCACACACAAGTACAATTTTGCTGAAGATATTCAAACATATTTGCAGTGACATATTGACAGGGAACTTCCAGAAATGTAAGCTAGATTCAGAAGAGGACATGGAACAAGGGATAACATTGCTGATATCAGATGGCTCTTGGTTGAAAACAAAGAATAACAGAAAGATATTTACCAGTGTTTTATTGAGTATGCAAAGGCATTTGACTGTGTGGATCACAATAAATTATGGATAACTTTGAGAAGAATGGGAATTACAGAACACTTAATTGTGCTTATGAGGAACCTGTATATAGACAAAGAGGCAGTTTTTCAGACAGAACAAGGAGATATGGCATGGTTTAAAATCAGGAAGTGTGTGTCAGAGTTGTATCCTCTCACCACACCTATTCAATCTGTATGGTGAGCAAATAATCTGAGAAGCTAGACTACATGAAGAAGAATGTGGTATCAAGATTGGAGGAAGACTCATTAACTACCTGTGATATACAGATAACATAACCTTGCTTGCTGAAAATGAAGATGACTTGAAGCATTTGCTGAAGAAGTTCAAAGACTCCAGTCTTCATTATGGATTACACTTCAACATAAAGAAAACCAAATATACATATATTAAAAAAAATGGCTCATTAACCTTGTGGGAGCTGTCGAATCCCAAATTCATGGGTCAGGTGACAGGCTAGGTGCTACTTCTGACTCACTTGGTTTCAGGGGCTGATTAACACAAAATTAGTGGGTCAGACCAGCTCATGGGGCTTCAGGAGCTGGTGAATGTCCAAATCTGCAGGTCACATAGTAGACTGCTGGCTCACATACCAAGAATTGAAGGTCAAAGGATGACAAGTCGGATGCAAGATCAAGAGAGGGGGAGCTTTGCCAGAACAACTATATATATTGGATGTAGCCCACACTCCCAAGAAACTTCCCTTTCAATGAATTGGCTGCTCACATGAGATTATAAAATGGAGGATGATTACATAAGATCTGCCAAACCACTGAGAATCATGGCCTAGCCAAGCTAACACTTAATCTTAACCATCACAGCCACTGTGAGAGCCTAGAACATTCTATTTATGGCCCTCATTACTTTCTTCTAATGACATTTTCATTCTTGAATTTTGTTTTGATGATTATCCACCAGCCCCTCCCCGGAAGGAAGGTTGGGCAATCTACTTCTGTAGTGATGCCTCCCTGGAAACCCAACGAGGGGTCACTATGAGTTGGAGCCAACTCCACAGCACATAACAACAACATACTTCTAATAAAAATTGAACTTATCTTTTTATTAAAACTTTTGGCTTATGTACAGTGACAAATGGCATCAGCCATGTATTGTCAATACTATGGGGTTTATGGCACTTTTTTGTAGTTCTCTCTCTTTTGGCTTGTATCTGTTGATTTGATAAGTCAAGCAGCTATATCCACTCTCTAATAAGGCTGAAGAGTGTACAGAAAATTTTTGTATACAATAGGACTCAGAAGGCACAGAATATACATGTAGGTGGACAGGTAAAAATGTGAAATACACACCTTAGCTTTGTTCAGCTTAGGGGACAAGTCTTACAGAAGTTCTGTAGTCTATCATGTATTGTATGGCCTATTGCAGGCCCAGCTTCATCTTGATTCTTTGATAATTGTATTCATTCATCCATTCATTTAGCATATATTCACTGAACACCAATAGGTATTAGGCCCAACTCCAGTTCCTTACTCTCATGAAGCTTCCATTTTAATGTCCTTGTAATTCTAGTCTGTGTCTCCTGCTAAAGGTTAAGAATTTTCACCAAAGAGTGGCTAGAATCTTCTGGTTCCCATCTAGAACTGAGTCAATTATTTTCAAATAGGGTCTGCCTTTCATTTAGCTGTGAGTTTTTCTTTAAATTGCTATTCTTTTCTTGATAGAGAGTTTGGTCTTTCCTGGGACTTAGAGAGCCATCTCTTCAAAAAATACAGAATAGTAGCATTGTACACAAAATACATTAGGAATACATCACAGTTATCACACTTCCAAGCATATGTTGTGGGAGGAGAAAGCTGTTTTCACTCTCACACAAAATATGAATAATATGCACATAAAGAAATTACTGCCAGTTTTCCGTGGGAAATATAAGATTGTTGTTGCCTAGACAACTATAACATGTTAGTCTCAAATTGTATGTAGTTTAGTTTGTGATTTCATTAGTATATTTACCTTGTGTTTTCTCAGAATTAATAAATAGCAGGAAACAGATGCATGTGTAATGTAATGCCTATGAAACAAATATATAGTTGTTGTGGGAACAAGAATTTTTAATCACTCACTTTTATGTTTTTAATATCTTATTTTTAATGTGCTTTTACTCTTACTTCATTTTTACATCTTTCCAGAGAGGGGAAAGAAATGGAAAAATGAGAGTAATCTGTACTTATTTAGTAAAATCATCTTAGAAAAATGAATATAGTTATTTTTAGATGTTATCTTAAATGTAATTTCTATTTAGATTTTTGACATACTGTTATTATTAGCTGCTGTTGGGTTGGCCCCAACTCATGGCAACCTGTGCACAACACCAAGCTTTCCTTCTCAGTCCATCTTAGTCTGGAAGCTCGGCTGAAACCTTGTCAGTATCATAGCAACATGCAAACTTCCACTGAGAGGTGGGTAAAGACTGCTCATGAAATGCTTTGGCCAGAAATCGAACCCAGATCTCCCTCATGGATGATGAGTATTATACCACTGAACCATCAATACCATTGGCTTTCAGCGTAGTATGATATTATTTGTGGTAGTATGTGCTTCTTATGGTTTAATTTTTGCCTCTCATATGAGTTTTCATCTGCTTTATTCTTGTTTGGGAGCTCTGGTAGCATAGTGGCTAAGATACTTGCCTGCTAACCAGACGGCTGGCGGTTCAAACCCACCAGCCACTTCTCGGAAGGAAGGTTGGGCAATCCTACTTCCGTAGTGATACTGCCTCGGAAACC
>NW_006921658.1:3420483-3439065 GCF_000298275.1 Orycteropus afer afer
ACTCGACGGCACATAACAACAACAATTCTTGTTTAGCAAAGCCTTTGGTATTGGAAATTAGTTTTGGATGTTTGAAATCCTAACCAAAATTCCAGGAAACTATGGCTTCTGGATTTGTTGTTGTTATATGCCATCGAGTCGGCCCCAACTCATAGTGACCCCTTCTTGGGTTTCTGAGGCAGTATCACCATGGAAGTAGATTGCCCAACCTTCCTTCTGAGGAGTGGCCAATGGGTTTGAATCGCCAGCCTTTTGGTTAGCAGTCAAGTGCCTTATGCACTATGCTACCAGAGCTCCTTGGCTTCTGGATAATACACGTAAATTTGATGAAAAAGGAACTTTTTGAAGAACTCTTATTTCCTTTAGAGTTCCTTTGGTTTAAGGAAGCTACATCGGGGTGATGTTGAACCATTGATTATTCAATATTCTTTGTCCTTCTCAGAAGAACTCAATATGATTGGGAGAAGAATAAATTTGCCTTTCTCTTGGAATTAATTTACATTCCCTCTGTTTTATTTCCTTTCTCTGGTGTGACTTCTTTGCATCCAGGTGCACTGCTGAGTTCTCTTCTACTACAGGAATGTAGATTAAAAGGTGTATTTTTCTTTAAAGAGGAAAACAAATTTAGAGGAAAGTATTCAAACCCGCTTGTAGAAAAAAAAATAGGAAGGTAAATAATTATAAAGTGCCACTTAATATCTGTTAGCAATTTTTTAAATGTTAAATAAAACCTAATGTACACAATGCAGTAGGGAAATGGTTAAACTCAGTTATTGCTAGTAGCTCTGCAAATGGGTAGCATTCTTTTGGCAGCACGCATTCAGAACCATAAAAATAACTATAACCTTTGGCCCACTAACCCTAGTACTAGAAAATAATCCAAAAGAGAGAAAAAGTTGTTTGTTTAAAGATGTTTAATGTAGTCAAAACCAAACCAAACTCATTGCCATGGAGTTGGATGTAGCACTATAGTGAAAAGCTGAAAATAGCCCAAATGTCCTCTAGTACGGAAATGGCCGAGTAAAGTATGGTTTACCAACTCAGTTAAATGCATACAAGCTCTGAAACAGTAATGACAATGATTTTATTATCAATGGAATAAATATTTAAAATATGATATTAAGAAAAAAAAAAAATGCAACCTGATAGTAATAGAACTACTCAGTTTTCCTGTATGCCAGGAACTGGACAGGTAAAAAGAGTAATACAGAGCTTAGCTTTGTTCATTTTAGGAGACAAGGCTTGCAGAAGTGAAATTCTATGAACATATATATCAAATTTGGAAGAATATATATATAAAATATATATATTTTAAATGTTTTTTTCTTGATGATGAGATTATGAGTGACAAATTTCCTTGTAAAATCACTTTTAATGTGGTAATTTAAAAATAAACCATTTGAAAAGTTCTGTTTCTATTTTCTTTCTGAAATGGGATTGCTGGTCCCCAAAGTCTGGTTCAACTTCATAGTTGAAAGTTCTATTACCTTTTGTTGAATAATTTAGCTCTTGAATGGGTTTGGATCTTTTATTCATGCTGTTCTCAATAATTTAGAATCTAAGAGTTGGAAGGAATTTAAGAGACAGCTTAGAACAACCTCCCACCCAATTCAGGGATCCCTTCTATAATATTTCTGACAGATGGTCTTTTCTGCTAGAAGGCTTCCAACAATGGGAAACTCATTACTTCATGATACCGCCTGTTCAATTACTAAATATCCCTAATTATTGGCAAGTTATTTCAATCTACTAAATTAAAATATGTCTCCTTATCTCCTCTATCTCTTGGTTCTAATTCATTCCTGAAGTACAAGAGAACAAATTTATCTTTTTTCCCCCTCTAGTCCTTTGGGTTCTGGTTGCATAGTGGCTAAGGCACTTGACTGCTAACCAGATGGCTGGCGGTTCAAACCCATCAGCCACTCCTCGGAAGGAAGATGGGGCAATCTACTTCCGTAGTGATACTGCCTCGGAAACCCAAGGAGGGGTCGCTATGAGTCGGGTCTGACTTGACGGCACATAACAACAGCAACAACAGTCCTTTGGGTATTTTTTTTTTTAAAGTGATTTTTCTCTCCCTTTAACCTTTTATTATGTAAGATAATAATTATAATATTATTTATACAAGATAATATTTATTATATGTGTTAATAACATATTTATCACATACGATGTAGCCATAACCAAGCAAAACTCACTGTCATGAAGTTGGATATAGCACTGTAGTGAAAAGCTGAAAATAGCCCAAATGTCCTTCAGTAAGGAAATGGCTGAGTAAAGTATGGTTTACTAACTCAGTTAAATGCATTCAAGCTCTGAAACAGTAATGACAATGATTTTATTATCAATGGAATAAATATTTAAAATATGATATTAAGTGAAAAAAAATGCAACCTGATAGTAATAGAACTACTCAGTTTTCCTGTATGCCAGGAAAACTGGCATTCTATTCTATTCGAAGTTTCAACTGTTCTTGAAGGACAAGCATAGAATTTATGGATTTTGCCATTTGTTATCTGTACCTACTTCTTATGATAACAATACTCCTTTTTTTTTTTTTTTAGTGATCCATTTCTTTCCCACTCTTGGTTGGTGATTTTAATGAAGATGACTCTATCCTTGGGTCTAGCAGTGGAGCACATGACCTTCACTAAAAAAAAACAAAACAAACTCACTGCCATCCAGTCAAATCACAGCGACCCCTCCTTGGATTTCCAAGGTGATATCACTATGGAAGTAGATTGCCCAACCTTCCTTCCGAGGAGTGGCTGGTGGTTTGAACCTCCAGCCTTCTGGTTAACAGTCAAATGCCTTAGGCACTATGCCACCAATACATTTCACCCTCTCCCCCTCCCACATCCACACTAATTGGTTCAAAGATGACCATATGACCCAAATTAGGCTAATCAGGGCAAATAAAACTCAATTCTGACAAATACATGGAGACCAATGTTTAAAGTTTATTAGTGGTTACCAGGGGCATTAGGGAGGGAAAGAGGGGGATTAACAGCGGTGGAAAAATTTCATTGATTAAGGATGGGGTTGCTGTCAATAAGTTGTTCACTTGTAAAAAGTTGAAATGGGAAATCTTATGTGATAGATGTTGTTACAGAATGAACTATGTCCCCCAAAAATGTATATTATAAATCCTAACCCCTATACAGCAGCTCTGGTAGCATAGTGCCTAAGGCATTTAACTGCTAACCAGAAGGCTAGCAGTTCAAACCCACCAGCCACTCCTCGGAAGGAAGGTTGGACAATCTACTTCTGTAGTGATACTACCTCGGAAACCCAAGGAGGGGTCGCTATGAGTTGGGGCCGACTCGACAGCACATAACAACAACAACAACCACTATATATGTTGTTATAATTCCATTTGGGAATGGGTTTTCTTGATGAGACATTACTGTAGGGCATGTCTAAAGTCAATCTCTTTTGAGATACAACAAGAGCAGATTGAGTAGCGACAAAGCAAGCAAGTGGAGATGGGGAAAGACAGATGAAGGTCAAAGACTACATGAAGGTCAACAAGGAATATAGAAACAGCTGAGAAGGAAAAGGACCCTTCCCCAGAGCTTACAGAAAGAGAAAGATTTTCCCTAGAGATGGTACCCTGTATTTGGACTTCTAGCCTCCTAAAGTGTGAGAAAGTAAATTTGTATTTATTAAAGCCACCAACTTGTGATATTTCTGTTATAGCAGCACTAGATAACTAAGACAGACATATTTATGATAATGGGAAAAAAAAAAGCATAGCTGCTGAGGCTGCTTATGTACAATCATGGGACTTAGTTCCTTGGTTTGGAGGTTTTGGGTTTTGGGTTTTGGTTTCATGGGACATTCCCACTTACTTGGCCTAACAATGTATTTGGTGTTTCTGTTCTACCTACTAGTTCGTTTCAGTGCCTGGGGTATTAAAAACTTGAGAGCAGGCATCCAAAGTATGACAATTGGTTCCTATTTACCTGAAGTAACAAAGGAAAAAGGAGAGTCAGGAATAAGACGAGGAAACTGAATGTGTGACTAATCGCCTCCATGAACAACTACCTCCTCTGCCATGAGAACAGAGGATGTGGATTGTGCCCAGCTACTATTATTAAATATTTTCACCAACGATTCTAAGGAAGGATCCTGAACAAGAAGGGGAAAATGCAGAACAGATTTTCAAATTCTCATGGAATCCAGCATTTCTGGAGGCACTCCCAAAACTATTGCCCTTATTTAATCTTTAAACATTAAACCAAACATATCCCCTGAAGTATCATTAAACCAGTGAGGATGACTTAAGGCACCTACTGATGAAGGTTGAAGAATACAGTCTGCAGTATGGATTACATCTCAACATAAAGAAAACAAAAATCCTCACAACTGGACCAATGAGCAGCATCACAATCAATGGAGAGAAGATTGAGGTTGTCAAGGAATTCACATTGCTTGGTTCTACAATCGATGCCAACGGAAGCAGCAGTCAGGACATTAGACGACGTGTAGCATTGGGAAAGTCAACTGCGAAGGAACTGTTTCAAGTGCTGAGGAGCAAGGATGTCTCCTTGAGGACTAAGGTGCGCCTGACACAAGCCATGATATTTCCAATCACCTTGTATGCATGTGAGAGCTGGACAATGAATAGGGAAGACGGAAGAAGAGTTGATCCTTTTGAGTTGTGGTGCTGGCGAAGAATGCTGAAAGTACCGTGGACTGCTAAAAGAACTAACAGATCTGTTCTGGAGGAAGTGCAGCCAGAATGCTCCTTGGAAGCAAGAATGGCCAGACTTCGTCTCACCTATTTTGGTCATGTTGTAAGAAGGGACCATTCCCTGGAGAAGGATGTCATGCTTGGTAGGGTGGAGGGTCGACGAAAGAGGGGGAGGCCTTCAACGAGATGGATTGATACAGTGGCTGCGATGATGGGCTCGAGTATAGCAGGGATTGTGGGGCTGATGCGGGATCGGGCAGTGTTTTGTTCTGCTGTGCATGGGGTCGCTATGAGTCGGAAACGACTCGACGGCACTTAACAACAACAACAACAATCATTAAATCAAACAATAGTTTAGCTTAGTTAGTAAAGAATAGTAGCAACTTTGGTGGTGTAGTGCCTAAGGCATTTGATTGCTAACCAGAAGGCTGACAGTTCAAACCCTCCAGCCACTCCTCGGAAGGAAGACTGGGCAATCTACTTCCGTGGTGATACGGCCTCGGAAACCCAAGGAGAGGTCGCTATGAATTGAAATAGACTTGACGGCAGTGAGTTTGGTTTGGTTTTGGTGACAGAATAGGAGGTCTGATGGTGTAATTGTTAAAGCATTCAGCAGCTAATCAAAAGGTTGGCAGTTCAATCCTGCCAGCTGCTCCACCACAGAAAGATGAGGCATCTGCTTCTGAAAGATTTGCAGCCTTGGAAACCCCGTGTGGCAGTTCTATTCTGTCCTAAAGGGTCCTTAAGAGCGGAGATCAGCTCGATGGCCATGGATTTTAGTAAAGAATTCTGCCTCAAGCATTATGCACTTTTAAGATCTACTTATATGGGATCAAAGTGACAACAGTAAGTCAACAGATTAGATAGGAACCTTAAGGGACAATAAGTTTATGATAATGAAGGTGGAACAACTCAGAAAAGGATGGTGAGAATGGTTATACAACTGGAAGAACATAATGAATGGCGCTGAACTGTACATGTAGAAACAGTTGAATCAGTATATGTTATATGCATTCTCACCAACAATAACAACAAATAAGTAAAAAAAAAAAGACTGGAACAAAACAAAACAAAGCACCTACATTTTGGGACTTCTTTTTTTGCATTTTAGGAAAAGGAAAGTCTTGTCTATAAAGACTGGTGTGTGATGATATGAACTCAGGACTGCAGAAGAACTAAGGCCTCAGTATGAAGCTGACACAGTACAATGCACAATTAAAAGACGGACTTTGTTTAGCTAACTCCACCCTGGATGACTTTTTCAGTTATGTTAGCCAATGAATCTGTCATCACCATGCCTTCCCTTCCTTTTTTCCACATAAGTCATCCTGGTTACACTTTTCAACACTTACCAAAGGAGTTAGAATTTTAGTTCACTCTAAACTGGGATAGAGGAGACCTGAATAATTGCTTACTATCAGGCTCTGATGGGAGATCTGGTGGCATAGTGCCTAAGGCATTTGAGTGCTAACTAGAAAGCTGTGGTTCAAATCCACCAGCCACTCCTCAGAAGAAACGTTGTGCAATCTACTTCTGTAGTGATACTGCCTTGGAAACCCAAGGAGGGGTCGCTATGAGCTGGATCCAACTTGACAGCAGTGAGTTTCTTTGATTTTTGTTATCAGGCTCTGATACTGAATGTTCTCATCAGTAAAATAAGAAGATTGAATTTTCCTTTCTTTTCCAGTTGCTATTGAGTCAATTCTGACTCATGGAGAACTAATGTGTGTCAGAGTAGAACTGTGCTGTGTGAGGTTATCAATGGCTGCTTTTTCAGAAGTCGATCACTAGGCTTATCTTTTTTTGGACACTTTTGGGGTGGACTCAAACTGCCAACATTTTGGCTAGCAGCTGAGTGCATTAACTGTTTGCATCACCTAGGGACTCCATAAATAAATGAATTGAATAGTCTGGAAGAAAATATATATATTACTTTAGAATTTTATGATTTCTAGATGGCTTTGCTTCCAAATATAACCCAAGTGTCATGGCTGCTCCTTTGAATTTATTTCAATTGGTTAATTGTTTTTGTTGGAGAGAATAATTCTCGGAAGCAAAAGGATAGAAGCATTTTTCTCATAGTGTATCTTTCTTCATCATTCACAATTAAATTGCCTAAAGTTATATTTCTAATTCCTCCTTAAAAAAGACAATTTTAAAAAATGTGTGATGTACATATAAATTGCTTTATTGTAAATTTTAAGGCATATTTATTTTAACACCTTGTAATGGAATAGCCAGTAAAAATTAAATCTACTACTCTTTTGCCTCCAACTTTTATTTTTAAAATTCAAACATTCAGAAAGGTTGAAAAATAGTACAATGAACACCCATAGAACTTTTACCTTGATGATCAGTTGTCCGCATTCTGTGGTATTTGTTTTACAATGTGTGTTTTTGTAAGCAAGTTTTATTATTCTCACTGTATGTATGAAGAAAATTAAATTGCACTACCTTTCTCTGGGGACATTTAGAAGTATCTGGAAGACTGGAGGTGGTAAAGAGCAGGGGTTAACACTTCAGCTTTGATTGCCCGAATTCCAGTGCCAGTACTATCACTTAACAGCTCTCTCTAATTCTCAGTTTTCTTATTTGAAAAATACAGGTATTACTGGCATATAAGCCCATTCTCAAAATATGTTAATTGGTAAAATATTGGGTTGTTGCTATGTGCCATCGAGACTCAAGTTGATAACATGAGTTTTCACTACATATGAGAAACTTTTGTTATCTCTGGTGTACAAATGAGTTGGGACCTTGAGCTTCCTCATACAGGAAATAAGTTAGCGTTGGCCCCAAAAGGACTGCAAAACACTGAAACTGAAATGAAAGTGTATGTGTTCCTGGCTGGGTAGGAAATCAGACCCCATGCTGAAAGTCTTGAATAGCATCTGCTAATATGGAATTAGCAGAAGTAAACCTAGTTTCAAGGAGGCAGATGGGTCTCACCTCATGTGCCTATTACTGGTGGTAGCTGCCTGACACCCTGTGTACAGCAGGCTTGTAAGAACTAACTGGGAAAGAGTGACTGCCATAGTATGGGTGAAATAAGCCATGTACCATGTCTTTGTACAAGTGTCATACATTTGTCAACTCTGGTCTGGGTGTGAAACATAAAAAGACAAGTTACAGGAATGGGGAACAAACTTGATAACTGGTTTGTAAGTCCTGTTAAGACAAAGAGGAGAGATAAAAATGAATAGGATTGAAATTAAATATTACATCAAGCCTGTTAGTAAACCATCAATTGTACACATATCTATCTTAGCTTATCTTTAGTTACAGTATAGTAACTCCTCTATGTGTTCACCTCTTCAATTAGACTGTATGCTTCTAGAGAGAAGATACATGACTAACCCTTGTGCCATATATGTAGTAGTCACATAATAAATGTTTGTGCTGATTCAGCTACATCCAAACTCTGATTAGGTTTGGGTTGGAAGTCCTTACCCTATAAAGCTCACCCTGTTTCTATGCTTATTTTGAGTCCTCCTACTCTGCTTAGTTTCTTATTAAAAGTCTCTTTCAAAAATACCAGTCTTGTTGCAAGGAAACAAAAAGATATTTGTCAAACATTCATCAATACAGAGAAGAAACAACATGTTCTGATTACTAAAGCCTTTTTCAGAACTCATATAGGATAGAACTCAGATAGGGAAGAGAGAGACACAGACCTTGAGGACACAAATATTAGGTCATCTCTGAGTACTAACCAGCCCCTCTCTACTTCAGAAACCCATTAGATAAATTATTTAAAAAGAAAAACAAAACAAAACACAACGAAACAAAAATTCTGTAGTTCCTTGTCTTCTTGTATTTTCAAATTGTAGACAGTCCTTAACTCTTAATTGATGAAATTTTGTGCAACTTGCACTTTCCACAGCATATATTGTCACTCCTAAATAAAGTGTGTTCTATTGTATTTCTTAGCTGGAAGGGGATTATTCTGAGCCTTTACATGAAGGGAGCCAATAGCTGAGTTATTGATACATTGCTTTCTTCTTCTGAACAGCAGTGACAATTTGACTTTTTGAATTAATTTTTTCCCATAAAATCTTTACAGATACAGGAGCTAGTGTGCTAGAAAAATGAAAGCTTTATTAAAACATGTATAAAAACACAAGCTTCATAAATTAATCACAGTTGAACAAAGATAAAAATTATAATAACAATATACTACTTAGCTTTAACTTGGTCATCTGTGTGGTTCAATTATCAGAGAAAATAATAAAATGAAAGAATTGATACAAATTGCTAGACATATATCTCCAAATTGTACCCAAAAGATGTTTCTCTAGGATTAAAGCGGTGGTTCAGCAGTAGAATTCTCACGTTCCATGTGGGAGACCTTGGTTCCATTCTGGCCAATGCACCTCATACAGAGCCATTATCTGTCTGTCAATTCAGGCTTGTGTGTTGCTATGATGGTGAACAGGTTTCAAGGGAGTTTCCAGACTAACATGGACTAGGAAGAAGGGCCTGGTGATCCACTTATAAACCTCAGCCAATGAAAACCTTATGGATCACAATGGTCCCATCTACAACCAGTCATAGGCAGCATTTCTTTCTGTTGGGCTTGGGGTCACCATGAGTTGGAGGTTGACTCAAGGCAGCTAACAATAACAAGTCTTCTCAGAATGTACACATTTGACTCTCACATATGTTTTGAGAAGTCCATTATAGGCAAAAGTAGGAGGCTGCTTGCAATTACTTTCTTTGATAGTCATTTTTTTTTTTTTTTTTGGTTAAATTATTGTTGAACATCTTCAGGTTTTTTTTTTTTTTTCAGCTTTAATGGTATCATGCTGCTCTCTATGTCTGTCTCTTAATAGTCTTCTCTATTTGGAACACAGTTAAGAACAAGCAACTAAGCAGAAAGGCTCCTGAGTGACTCTTGACTCTCTTAAGCATTACGGCTCACCTACTCAGCAAAGAGGAGCTCTGGTAGAGTAGTGCCTAAGGCACTTGACTGCTAACCAGAAAGCTGGTGGTTTAAACCCACTCCTCGGAAGGAAGGTTGGTCAATCTACTTCCATAGTGATACCACCTCAGAAACCCAAAGAGAGGTCACTATGTGTCAGGTCTGACTCGATGGCACATAAAAGCAACAACAACAACTCAGCAAAGAACTGCTCAGGCCCTCACTCTTAGTCTGTTTATTTGTCCTCTATTCACAATTCTAACAATCTCTGTGATTTATATGAAGAGGCAGGCACAAAGAATGTAAAAAATCCTCCTTATTCTTAGTTATAGTCTAATAGGGAATATAAAGCACTTACGTAACTAAGAACTATATAATGTAGAATGAGGGAAATGTCATAAGAATTTATAAATGAATTACTATGTAGTTCAGAGGAGAGGGAGGTTATGTAGTGACCTAACTTCCATTAATACAGTATACATCTGAAATAGCAAAGTTAGAAAAGGGGAGGTTTGCTGTATAGTCAGTCATGATGTCAACAGCCACTACTACAGCTGACAAGTCAGCATTAAGAGAGGACTTAGCAATGCTTTAGAAAGCAGGTACATGAACTTAAAATATGGTGTGATCTGGAGTTCCTTAATATAAGGGCAAACTTTAATAGACTTTAAGGACATCATGGAATAATACAATAATCAGTATCATCATGAGTCACAGAATTTTAAAATTAGAAGTTTTCTTAGAGACCATCTAGGCTCCATATTTTACTAACGATGCTTACAAATGGTAAATGACTTGCCTAAGATGATCTAAGGGGTCATCTGTGACTCTTCTTTCTCTTTCCTCTGCCATTCCACTCTTTCCTCCTCCATCTGCACCCGATCTATCACTTTGTCTTCCTGCCTCCATTTACCTTCTCCTTTCTATCTTGGTTTTCATTGCTTTATATCAGACCTTTGATATCTCTTGCCTGGAATTCCTCTATAGTCTATTAACCCGTATTTTCCCGTCTGTTTCTTATACTTCTTAAATACATATTCCACTTATCCAATCAGTTTTCTTAGTGACAAGTAAGTCTGATGGTGGCTTTAAGCTTCAATACCTCTCTGTTGTCTGAAAGATAAACTTCAAACTTCTTATCAATTCTTCCCTGCTTTCTACCACCAACTCTTGATACTACATGTATAATTTGGGGGAGTGGTTGGAACATTGCCCCCTCCTTTCTCCTTACTCCCTCTCCAAATTCACTTGGCTAATCTCTCAATTTAGGATTTACTCAGATTTTATCTCTTCCAGGAAACTCAGGCTAAATTAGGAGCTCTTTCACTGTGCAGGGATAGATTTTCATTGTATCTTATTGTTGGATTGACCTCATTGTGCCATGATCACGTATTTATGTATTTGACTTCCCTACTTGAATGTGGAAGGCTGGCAGTTCAAACCCACCAGCCACTCCTCGGAAGGAAGGTTGGGCAATCTACTTCTGTAATGATATTGTCTCGGAAACCCAAGGAGGGGTCACTGTGAGTCGGGTCTGACTCGATGGCACATAACAACAATAACTTGAATGTGAAGGAGCCCTGTTGGTGCAATGATTAAGTACTCGGCTGCTAACTGAAAGGTTGAAAAGTCAACAGATCTACGATTCAAACCTACTAGCGGTTGTGTGGGAAAAAAGACCTGGCAATCTGCACACGTAACAATTACAGCCTAAGAAGCTCTAAGAGACAGATCTACTTTGTCCTATGGGGTCACTATGAGTTGAAATCTACTTTGAGGGCACACAACAGCAACAACAACCACAAACTTGAATGTGAACTTTTTGAGGACTCAGACCATGTTTTAGTCACCTTTGATTAAGACAAATTCAAGCACCAAGCCAGGACATATTAGATACTCAGTAAATGGTGCTGAATGCATGCACAGCTATTAGAAAGAATGCTATCCAAATATTGGTGGTCAGGCAAGCATTCTAACTTTTATACCTGGTTCCTAAAACTGGTTATGAATCAAAATCACCTGTGAAAGTTTTAAAAAGCAGAGTTTTGGGCTTCACTGCTGCCCTAGTGAGTTGGAATCATTTCTGTGTATTTGATGAGGTTCCCAGGTGATTCTTATGAGTCAGCCCAACACTTATTCTTACACTGGAGTTTGTAAATCATTGACAATGTTTCCTAACATGAACCTTTAAGAAATATGTTATACTCTTGTTTAAGAAGCCAAAAAATGTATAATAGATTTTAGCAAGATTTGTGTTCAAGGTGGTTGAATTTGTTTTAAACTTGTATTACTTGAAAGAATAAACTCTTAGATCTCCAGAAAACCCTGCACACATAAAAATGCATTCACTAATTACCACTAGGCCAGTAAGCCTCAGCCTGAAGGTGCTGAGCTCTCTCATTCTGTGGGTTGACAAGCCTTGCTCCATCAACAAGGGCCCAGAAGCACCCTACTCTACCAGCAAGCCTCTTGCCCAAAGGCACTCAGCTCTCTTGCTTAGTGGGTTGGCTCCCGCTCTGATTCACGTCAGCCTCCTGGTTTTGCAGCTGCTGTTTCTCTGATGCTTCTTCTCACCATCTGTGCAGTCTCTGGTGTTTACAGCTCTCCTCACTTCCTTCTGAGCCCTCACTAGACTTGCCTTTGACATCCATAATTCCACCAAGTCTCTTCAAGGCAATCTATGCTTTTACAGTTAGGTACCTTAAAACCTTTCCAGCCGCTACTCATTATCCAATTATAAAACTACTTTCACATTTTGGGTATCTATTAGAGCAGCATCTCACTATCTGGTACCAAATTCTTTCTTAGCTATTTGGCACTGCTATAAGCAGAAATATCATAGCTTTAACAAACAGATATTAATTCTTTCACTGGTTAGAAGGCTAGAAGTCAAAATTCTGTGCACCAACTTTCTCTCTGATGGCTCTGGGGGAAGATAGTTGTCTCCTTTCAACATTTCTGAGCTCCTTGGGGCTCTTCATGTGTCTTGTTATTAATCTTCCCTTGGATCTAGGAGTTTCTCAGTACAGGGACCCTGACTCCAAAGATGTGCTCTGCTCCCAGCTCCTCTTTCTTTGTGGTTATGTGGTCCCTCTCTGCTTGCTCTATCGTTTTATCTCTTATGAGACAAAAGGTGAGGCAGGTCACACTCCAGGGAAACTCCCCTTACATCAGATAAGGGGTGTGACCTGAGTAAGGATGTAATAACCCATTCTAATTCCCCTATAATTAATTGGCTTATCCTATCAGATCACATCATGGGAGATGATCACATCATTACATAAACACCAAACCACTGGGAATGATGGCCCAGTCAAGTGGACACATTTTTTTGGAGGACACAGTTCAAACCAAGATATCAAGGTTTTAATTTTTGTTTATGTCACTCAATTATTTCCTTTCTTTGCTAATTCTTTTGAAATCGATTTTATTTCTCACATTAGTTTGCTTATGTGACTCCTTAATATCTTTTGCTCCTATCACCATTTATAACCAGGAAAACTCTGTTCCGTCATGCCTTTAATATCCTTTCCTAATGAAATGAATCTTCTCAGCATTTGCTTTTTAAACCTATGGTACTTATTCAAGTACTCTGTGGGTTGGTCGGCAATTTACCTAAAGATTTCCATTTACAAGAGAAGCAGATCCTGGTTTTCATCACACAATCTCAGTGAGTGGATTAGTTTCTCTGTGTTGTGAGGGCACTGCTAAGGAGAGGAGCTGGTCTACATGGGAATTTGGCTGACTCCTCAGTTTTCCATATGCACCCTGTGCTCCTCTTGCTTGAGCAGGAAGCTGGACTCTGCTAGCAGTCCTGAGAGCAGGAAGACAGCTACTGTGTGGGTGGTTTTGAAGAAAACTCCCTCTGTTTTTCCTGTGTCCAGCTGGTATTAAGTTTCTAGATGGTAGTGCTAGAGCAACCTTCAAGAATTGCCTTTGATTTATTTTCAGTGTTAAAAAAATGTTTTTGAGTTGAAAATTTCAAAATAAGTTAATGAGACGTCGGTAGGGTCTTCAAAGATTTATATTCTGATGGAATATCTATATTCTTACATTGTCACAGAACAAACTTGGTTGATTCTTGTAAGAACAAGCAGGCAATTTCAGATAGATACCCTATAATTATTTATACTTGTTAACTAGTTGCAGTATAATCCTGAGTATATAAAAAAATAGCAAAGTGCTCAGTACTTTTTATTCAAATGTCAGTGAAGTGGTTTATTTTGATTAATGAAATATCCTTTACCAAATTTTGCTTGCCTTTTCCATACGTCTCAAGAAAAGTCATATTATAGTCTTGCATGCTAACTTAAAAATTAGATTTTAAGATTAAAACATTCAAACCTATCATTAAAGAGCTATGATTTTTCTCCAAGAAAGTGTTTACGTATTATAAGGGAGAAGTAATAGTAGTCATAGATTTTAGTAATGTATCTTTTCAATGCTGAAAGCAATGGGCAGTTTTACATACATGTGCATAATATAGATATAGATTTAAAAATCTTCATAACAACTAGACTTAAGTTGTTGTTGTTAGGTGCCATGGAGTTGGTTCCAGCTCATAGCAACCTTAAGTAAACAGAGTGAAACAACGCCTGGTCCTGTGCCATCCTCACAATCACTGCTATGCTTGAGCTCATTGTTGGAGTCACTGTGTCAATCATTCTCATTGAGGGTCTTCCACTTTTTCACTAACCCTCTATGTCACCAAGCATGGTACCATTCTCCATGGACAGGTCCTTCCTGGCAACATGATCAAAATAAGAGAGGCAAAGTCTTACCATCTTGCTTCTAAGGAGGATTCTGGCTGTATTTCATCCAAGACAGATTGTTTTGTTCTTCTGGCAGTCCATGGTATATTGAATCTTCTTTACCAACGTCATAATTCAAATACATCAGTTCTTCTGTGGTCTTACTTATTCATTCTCTAGCTTTTGCATGCATACGAAGTGATTGAAAATACTATGGCAGGGTCAGGCACATCTTAGTTTTCAAACTGACATCTTTGATGTTTAACACTTTAAAGAAGTCTTTTGCTGCAGATTTACCTAGTGAAGTAAATAATTTGTTTTCTGCTTCCACAGGCATTGATTGTGTATCCAATTTAATGAAGTTCTTGACAATTTTAATATTTTCTCCATTTATAATGATGTTGTTTATTGGTCCATTTGTGAGGATCATTGTTTTCTTCATTAGATTGTTTCCATGATTGCAACACCACTTGCAAATATTCAAAATGGCCATCCTGTCACACGACTCAATGATCCAAAGCTGTTTGTCTCCTTATTCTACTTCTTTCACCTTCCCTTTGAAGCTCAGGGTTCCAGGATTATCATTTGTATTTGTTTCAATTTGTTTCTTGTTTCTTTCTTGTAGGAGATCTGGGTAGCTTTTCTGCCCATTCCACCATCTACTTTTGTTCTCTTTATGTTGAGGTGTAATTCACACTGAAGTCTTTGATCTTCATCAGTAAATTCTTCAAATCCTCTTTGCTTTCAGCAAGCAAGGTTATGTCATCTGCGCATTGCAGTTGTTAATGAGTTCTGTTTCAATCCTGATGCTGAGTTATTCTTCATGAAGTCCAGCTTCCTGTCCAGTTTATTTGCTCAGTGTACAGATTGAATAGTATGGTGAAAGATTCAACCCTGACACATACTTTACCTGACTTAAAACTGCAGTATCCCCTTGTTCTGTTCGAATGACTGCCTCTTGGTCTATGTACAGGTTCCTCATGAGCACAATTAAGTGTTTTGGAATTCTCATTCTTTACAATGTTATCCATAATTTGTTATGGGCCACATAGTCAAAGACGTTTGCACAGTCAGTAAAACACAGATAAACATCTTTCTGGTATTCTTTGCTTTCAGCCAAGGCCCATCTGACATCAGCAGTGATATTCCTCATTCCATGTCCTCTTCTGATTTCATCTTGAACTTCTGGCAGCTCCCTGTCCATGTATTGCTGTAACTCTTTTTGAATTATTTTCAGCAAAATTTTACTGAGTGTCATATTAAGGACATTGTTCAATAGTTTCTTCATTCTGTTGGATTACTTTTCTTTGTGATGGGAACAGATATCTATGTCTTCCAGGCAGTTGGCCAGATTCCTGTCTTCCAAATTTTTTGGCATAGAAGAATGAACACTTCTAGTGTTGAATCTGTTTGTCAAAATATCTCAGTTGGTACTCTTGTCAATTTCTGGAACTTTTTTTTTTTCTTTTGTTAATCCCTTCGGTGAAGCTTGGGCTTCTTCCTTCAGTATCTTTTGTTCTTGATCATATACTACCTCCTGGAATGGTTGAACAGTTTCCAATTTTTTGCTATAGTGACTGGGTATATTCCTTCCTTCTTTTGTTGCTTCCAGCAATGTTCAATATTTTGCCCATAGAGTCTTTTAATATAACAAACAATGTGAGGCTTGATTTTTTTCTTCAGTACTTTCAGTTTGAGGAATACTGAGCATGTTCTTCCCTTTCAGCTTTCTAACTCCAATTATTTGCAATTTCACTATATTTTACTTTGTCTTCTCCAGCTGCCCTTTGAAATCTTTTGTTCAGCTCTTTTGCTTCATCACTTCCTTCATTTGTCTTTAGCTCCTCTATATTCAATAGTAAGTTTCAGTCTCTTCTGATATTCATGTTGGTCTTTTCTTTTTCTGTCTCTTTTAATGACCTTTTGCTTTTTTCAGGTATGATGACCTTGATGTCATCCTACAACTCATCTGGTCTCCAGTCATTGGTATTTAATTCATTAAACCTATTACTGAGCTGGCCTCTAAATTCAGGTGGGATATACTCAAGGTCATATTTTGGCTCTTGGCAATTGATGATCTGCTCCTCAGTCAACCCCTGGCTTTGTTCTGACTGCTGATAGAGAGCTTCTCCATTGTCTCTTTCCACAGACCTAGTTGATTTGATTGCTATGTAATCCATCTGTGGAGGTCCACGTGTATAGTTGCCATTTATGTTGTTGAAAAAAGGAATTTGTTGTAAGTTGTTCGTTTTGTGAAATTCTGTCACGTGATCTCCAGTGTCATTTCTATCACCAAGGCCTCATTTTCCAATTACTGATCCTTCTTCTTTGTTTCTAACTTTTGCATTCCAATCACCAGTAATTATCAATGTATCTTGATTGTACATGTGATGAATTTTAGATTGTGGAAGTTGGTAAAACGATTCAATTTCTTCATCTTTGGCTTTAGTTGTTACTGTGTAAATTTGAATAATAGACATATTAACTGGTCTTTCTTGTATGCATATGGATGTTATCCTATTACTGATAGCACTGAACTTCAGGATAGATCTTTAAAAAAAAATTAATTGTGATTTGGGTGGAAGCTTACCGAGCAAATTTTCCATACAGCAGTCATACACATTTTGTTTCATGACATTGACTGCAATCCCCACAGTGTAATAGCTGTCTTCCCACTTCCTCCCTGTACAGGACCTCTTCCCTGTGTCCTTCTTTCCTATGCATTCCTGCCTCCTGAGCTGCTAAGGAGTGTATCTACCTGTGTAAATGTTCATCCTATAAACCTGTTTATTGTTTGACTGGAAGCCACAGGAGAGAGTTCAATTCCAAGCCTATAGGCTAACTAGGGACCATGGTCTCAGGGGTTTCACCAGGTTCTATCAGACCAGCAAGTCTGGCCTTTTTTATGATTTTGAGTTTTGTTCCACATTTTTCTCCCACTCTATCCAGGATCTCCTGCATTAATCTCTTTCTGAGTGGTTGACAGTGATAGTTGGGCACCATTTAGTTCTTCTGGTCTCATGGTCATATAGGCTGAGGTTCACATGGTCCCTTGGACTAATTGCTTCCATGAGTCTTTGATTTTCTTCATTCTTCTTTGCTCTAGATGAGGAGAGACTCATCTAGATGGCCATTTGCAAGCTTTTAAGACCCCAGTCATAACTCACCATAGTAGGATGTAGGACAATGTTTTTGTGTAGTATGTTATGTCAACTGAGTTTGATGTCCCCCATAATCAGGATTGATATTGAAGTGTTCTTTTTGATGATGAATGTGATGCCATTCCTCTTCATATGGTTATTCTTACATAGTAGACCATATGATTGTCCAACTCAAAATGGTCAATACCAGTCTATTTCAGCTCACTAATGCCTAAGGTATCGATCTTTATGTGTTCCATTTCATTTATGACAATGCCCAATTTTCCTAGATTCATACTTCATACATTCTATGTCCTGATTTTTAATGGCTGTTTGCAGCTATTTTTTCTCATTTTGACTTGTGCTATACCACCACATAACAACAACAACATACCAGCAAATGAAGGTTCCCAAACCTTTACTGCCTCCATGTCATTAAGGTCACCTCTACTTAGAGGGGGTACTTCTTTCTCAGTTGTATTTTGGGTGACTTCCAACTTGAGGGACTCAACTCTGGCACTATATCAGACAACTTTTCAGTGCTATACATAAGGTTTGCAGTGGTTACCACCACTCATCTGTCAGTTTGTGGTACGGTGGAGGCTTGGGTGTTGCTGTGATGCTGGGAGCTATACCACTGGTTTTTCAAATACTGCCAGGTTTGTCCTCGGTGGACAGGTTCAGGGGAGCTTACAGACTAAGATAGACTGGGAAAAAGGATATGTCAGTCTACTTCAGAAAAAATTGGCCACTGAAAACCTTATTAATAGCAGTAAAACATTGGTTTTAAGTATCATATGTAAAAATACAGAGTCCACTTTTTAGGCTGCGGTTTTAAAAATTCTTTCAGACAGTTATAACCGTCATAATTGCAGCTATTTCATATTCAAGGACATATTCCATTATGAAGTATTCCTTAGATAATTGGTCTCAATACACTTGGTATTATTAATATATTCTAGCAAATATTGAATACACTGTTTTACCCCCCATTTAATCTGAAGAAGTGACTATTATCACTTGTGATAAAAATACAATTAAGTGATTGTGCAAGAGGTATCTGTTATGAAATCT
>NW_006921658.1:3439880-3442501 GCF_000298275.1 Orycteropus afer afer
TGTATATATGTATATGTATGTGTGTATATATGTGTGAGTGTGTGTGTGTGTGTGTATGCATGTGTGTATACATATACATAGCCTGGGGACCTCAGGAGTGTCAGGATATCCAGGTAAAGGGGCGGGAGGCAAGGCTAGGCCCCAAGCCCCCAAGAACCAGGAAAGGGAGGGAGAAGGAGTGGCCAGGGACCTCAGGAGTGCCAGAATATCCAGGTGAAGGGGAAGGAGGCAAGGCGGGCCCCAGCCACCTAGAGCCAGGAAAGAGAGAGAGCGGACAGGGACCACAAAGTGGCAGATTTCAGGTAGGAATTAGGTAGGGGGAGGGCACAGAGGTTTCCACCAGTTAAGGGAGACAAACTTATCTGTCATTTTGTCATCCTGTGGGGCTTGTATGTTGCTGTGAGGCTTGAGGCTGTGTCACTGGTGTTTCAGACACCAGCAGAGTTGCATATGGTACACAGGTTTCAATGCAGCTTACAGACTAAGACAGACTAGGAAGAAGGAAGAGTCCATCCACTTCTCAAAAATTGGCCAGGGAAAACCTAATGAATAGCAGTGAAACACTGCTGATATATTATTGGGCAACTTTATGAATAGCTTGGAAACATTGTCCTACACAGTGCAGGAAGACAAGCCCCTTGGGTTGGAAGGCATTCAAAATAGGACTGGGAAAGAGCTGCCTCATCAGAGTAGAACCAACCTTAATGAAATGGATAAAGTAAGTCTTTCAGGACCTCCATGTGCTGACATGGTATGACTCAAATTGAGGAGAAACAGCTACAAACATCCATTAATAATCAGAACATGGAATATATGAAGTATGAATCTAGGAAAATCAGAAGTTGTCAAAAATGAAATGGAATGCATAAGATAGATATCCTAGGCATCAGTGAGCTGAAATGTAGAGGTTTGGGGCACTTTGAATCAGATAACCATATGATCTACTATGCTGGGAATGACAAATTGAAGAGGAATGGTTTGGCATTCGTCATCACAAAGGATGTTTCAAGATCTGCCTGAGGTATAATGCTGTCAGTGATAGGAAAATATCCATACACTTACAAGGGAGACCAGTTAATACTACTATTATTCAAATTTATGCACGAACCACCAAAGCCAAAGATGAAATTGAAGATTTTTTATCAACTTCTGCAGTCTGAAATTGACTGAACATGCGATCAAGATGTGTTGCTTGTCACTAGTGATTGGAATGAAAAAGTGGAAACAAAGAAGAATCACTGGTAGTTGGAAAATTTGGCCTTGGTGACAGAAATAACGCTGGAGATCAGATGATAGAATTTTGCAAGACCAATGACTTATTCATTGCGAATACCTTTTTTGAAAAACACAAATGGTGGACTTCACCAGATGGAGTGCACAGGAATCAGGTTGACTATATCTGTGGACAGAGGCAATGGAATGGCTCAATATCTTCAGCCAAAACCAGGCCAGGATCGGATTGTGGAACAGACCATCAACTGCTCATATGCAGGTCACTTGAAGTTGAAGACAATTAAAACAAGTCCACAAGAGCCAAAATATGATCTTGAATATATCCCTCCTGAATTTAGAGACCATCTAAATAATAGGTTTGATGCATTGAACACCAATGACAGAAAACCTGAAGAATTGTGGGATGACATCAAGAACATCATCCATGAAGAAAGAGGTCATTAAAAATATGAGAAAGAAAGAAAAGACCAAAATGGATGTCAGAAGAGACTCTGAAACTTGCCCTTGAATGGAGAGTAGCTAAAGCAAATGGAAGAAATGACAAAATAAAAGAGCTGAACAGAAGATTACAAAGAGCAGCTTGAGCAGAAAAGACAATTACTATAATGAAATGTGCAAAGACCTGGAGTTAGAAAACCAAAAGGGAAGGACAGGCTCGGCATTTCTCAAGCTGAAAGAACTGAGGAAAACATTTAAGCCTCAAGTTGCAATATTGAAAGATTCTATGGGCAACATATTAATGATGCAGGTAGCATTAAAAAAAGATGGAAGGAATGCACAGAGTCACTGCACCAGAAAGAAGTGGTTGATCTTCATCCATTTCAGGAAGTGGCATATGTTCAAGAATCAATGGTACTGAAGGAAGAAGTCGAAGCTGCACTGAAAGAATTGGTAAAGAACAAGACTCCAGAAACTGACGGAATACCCATTGAGATGTTTCAATAAACGGATGCCCCGCTTGAGGCACTCAGTCACTTATGCCAAGAGATTTGGAAGACAGCTACCTGGCCAACTGACTGGAAGAGATCTATATCTGTACCCATTCCAAAGAAAGATGATCCCATAGAATGTGGAAATTATCGAACAATAACATTAATATTACCTGAAAGTAAAATCTTACTGAAGGTAATTCAAAAACAGTTGCAGCAGTATATTGACAGAGAACTTCCAGAAATACAAGCTGAATTCAGAAGAGGACATGGAATGAGGGATATCACTGCTGATGTCAGATGGATTTTGGCTTCAAGCAAAGAATACCAGAAAGATGTTTACATGTGTTTTATTGACTATGCAAAAGCATTTGATTATGTGGATCATAACAAATTGTGGATAACATTGAGAAGAATGAGAATTCCAGAACACTTAATTGTACTCATGAGGAACCTGTA
>NW_006921658.1:3442601-3444189 GCF_000298275.1 Orycteropus afer afer
CATAACAAATTGTGGATAACATTGAGAAGAATGAGAATTCCAGAACACTTAATTGTACTCATGAGGAACCTGTACATAGACCAGGAGGCTGTTATTCAAACAGAAAAAGGGAACACTGCATGGTTTAAAATCAAGAAGGGAGCATGTCAGGACTGTATCCTTTCACCATACTTATTCAATCTGTATGCTGAGCAAATCATCTGAGAAGCTGGACTATATGAAGAAGAACATGTCATCAGGATTGGAGGAAGAATCATTAACAACCTGCAATAGGCTGACAACACAACTTTGCTTGCTGATAGTGAGGATGATTTGAAGTACTTACTGATGAAGATTGAGGGATATAATCTGCAGTATAGATTACATCTCAATATAAAGAAAACAAAAATCCTCACAACTGGACCTATAAGCAGCATCATAATAAATGGAGAAAAGATTGAAGTTGTCAAAGACTTCATATTGCTTGGTTCTACAATTGATACCAATGGAAGCAGCAGTCAGGACATCAGACAATGTATGTTGTTGTTGTTATGTGCTGTCGAGTTGGACTTGACTCATAGAGACCCCTCCTTGGGTTTCTGAGGCAGTATCACTACAGAAGTAGATTGCCCAACCTGGGCAAATCAACTGCAAAGGACCTCTTTCCAGTGCTGAAGAGCAAAGATGTCTTCTTGAGGACTAAGGTGAGCCTGACACAAGCCATGGTATTTTCAATCACCTCATATGCATGTGAGAGCTGGACAATGAATAAGGAATACCCAAGAAGAATTGATGCTTTTGAGCTGTGGTGTTGGTGAAGAATGCTAAAAGTACTGTGAACTGCTAAAAGAACTAACAGGTCTGTCTTGGAGGAAGTGCAGCCAGAATGCTCCTTGGAGGCAAGAATGGCCAAACTTCATCTCACATACCTTAGTCATGTTGTCAGAAGGGACCATCTCCTGGAGAAGGATGTCATGCTTGGTAAGGTGGAGGGTTAATGAAAGAGCAGAAGGCCCCCTCAACAAGATGGATTGACACGGTGGCAGCAGCGATGGACTCAAGTATAGCAAGAATCATGGAGCTGGCTCATGACTGGGCTGTGTTTCATTCTGCTGTGCATAGAGTTGCTATGAGTCCAAGACAACTCCATGGCACCTAACAACAACAACAGCAACAACAACAATGTACATGTATGTAAAGGGAGCTCTGGTGGTGTAGTGCCTAAGGCTTTTGACTGCTAAACAGAAAGCTGGCAGTTCAAACCCACCAGCCGCTCCTCAGAAAGAAAATTGGGCAATCTACTTCTGTAGAGATACCGCCTCGGAAACCCAAGAAGTGGTAGCTATGAGATGAATCGACAGCAGTGAGTTTGGTTTTTGTATATATATGTAAATGTACATATACATAAATTTCCTGTATGTGTGTATATATATGTATATATACATATATCTGGCAGTTCAAACCCAACAGCCACTCCTCGGAAGGAAGGTTGGGCAATCTACTTCCGTAGTGATAGTGCCTCGGCAACCCAAGGAGGGGTTGCTATGAGTCGGGGCCGACTGGATGGCACATAACAACAACAACAAATATATATATAATATATATATTT
>NW_006921658.1:3444429-3459497 GCF_000298275.1 Orycteropus afer afer
AACCCACCAGCCACTCCTCGGAAGGAAGGTTGGGCAATCCTACTTCCGTAGTTATACTGCCTCGGAAACCCAAGGAGGGGTTGCTATGAGTCGGGTTTGACTCGACGGCACATAACAGCAACAAATATACATATATAATTTATATAAAATAAAAATTATGATTCATCCCCCCATATATATATATATAAATAATGTGTATGCGTATATATAGGAGCTCTGGTAGTGTAGTGCCTAAGGCACTTGACTTCTAACCAGAAGGCTGGTGGTTCAAACCCACCAGCCACTCCTCAGAAGGAAGGTTGGGCAAAATCTACTTCCATAGTGATACCGCCTTTGAAACCCAAGGAGGGGTCACTATGAATGGGTCTGATGTGACAGAACATAACAACAATGCATATATATATAATATCTATGTACCTTATATGTGTACATTATATATATCATGGGAGCTCTGGTGGCGTAGTGCCTAAGGCATTTGACTGCTAACCAGAAGGTTGTTCAAACCCACCAGCCACTCCTTGGAAGAAAGATTGGGCAATCTACTTCGGTAGAGATACCATCTCAGTATCATCTAACTACAAGGCCAATAAACATTTGTTGACAATTGTTGTGCCTTGTTTGATGCTTAACACTTTGCATGCATTAACTTATGAAATCTTCACATGAACTATCTGCTCTATTCATCTCTTTTCCATGATTAGATAAGAAATCAAAGTGAAATATAATGATCATGAAGGCCATTTGTATTTTTATCGTTTCGACATATTGACTAGATAACCTTTATTTTTAAGTCAAAAGGCTATAAAAAAATCTTAATAAACATAAAGCAGTCACTTGCATCTTACACTATTTTTACCTTTAACTTTACTTATTTTTGACCCTGAGAAATTTTTCTCCCCATAAAATAAAATTCAGTTCAACATAATCAAACCCTTTGCCTAAAGGATTTGACCAGCTAGATTCTGGCCATAAACTAAGGGCATAAAACTCCTGAAGACCTGAAGAAGGCTCTGGGGTTTGAAAATGTGGGAAAGGATTTAAATATAACAGGGAAAAAGAAAAAATAAGGGGGAAAGAACTAACAAATGAGATGACTATATCTTTTATTACCAAGGAGCAGCACTTTTATTTGTACCTTATCATGCTCTTTTTGGATTTACATGTATTTTACCTCAAAGTAACTGAAGGCTTTTTAGAGGCATTCAAAGTTTTTGGATACCATATTTACACACAATAGATTAACTAGTCTACTGAGATTTCACATAAAACTCTCCGATGCTCAAAGTGCCTTGTGCGTTTATTGATTTAAAGTTAGCTTAAAGGATCCCTGGTGATGCAATGGTTAAACAATTAAATGGTTAAACAAGCTGAATTGAACCTATCTAGCAGCTGTGCAGGAGACAGAGTTAGAGACTTCCTTCTGTAAAGATTACAGGGGTCCCTATGGGGCAGCTCTACCCTGTCACAGCACCTAACAACACATAGTTAGCTTCAGATGGAATTAAGGTCAGATTTTGTTTTCTCTTCCTGCTTTTCCTTTATCCTCCCTTGCTAATTTATCTAGTTATTCAGAGCTCATCAGAGGCTAAAAACAAACAAACGATTACAAAATAGTTAGGCTAAAAACAAAATGTGTTACAATTGCTCAAAGAAATTTCAGAAACCCAATGTTCAATGTTATCTTCATCTTTCCTTATAGACTAGCTCTCCTTTTAGGCAAAACTCATTGCTTTGAGTTGGCTCTGACTCACAGTGACCCCTCCTTGGGTTTCTGAGGCATTATCTATGGAAGTAGATTGCCCAATTTTCCTTCTGAGGAGTGGCTGGTGGTTTTGAACTGCCAGCTTTCTGGTTAGCAGTCAAGTGCCTTAGGCACTACACTACCAGAACTCCCTGAACATATATTGTTGTTGTTGTTATGTGCCATCAAGTCAGCCCCAACTCATAGCGACCCCTCCTTGGGTTGTCGAGGCAGTATCACTATGGAAGTAGATTGCCCAACCTTCCTTCCGAGGAGTGGCTGGTGGGTTTGAACCAACAGCCTGCTAGTTAGCAGTCAAATTCCTTAGGCACTATGCTACCAGAGCTCCTCCTGATCATATGCTAGCTCCTAAAATGGATGAACATTGACTTATTCTTTTTGTTACAGTGACTCTGTGTATTTAATCACAAGATGACTTCATACTATGTTTTCTCAGCATGAACTCAAACAAAATTCACTGCCATTGAGTCTATTCAACTCATAGCGACCCCTCCTTGGGTTTCCGAGGCAGTATCTCTATGGAAGTAGATTGCTCAATTTTCCTTCTGAGGAGTGAGTGGTGGGTTTGAACCACCAGCCTTCTGATAAGCAGCCAAATGCCTTAGGCACTATGCCACCAGTCTTGTTTTATACCTGTTGTGTTGGTACAATCGTTATTGTTAGTGTCCTTTTCACACTCAAAATCGTCTCAGTTGAGATATTCTTCTGTAATTGTGTTTATATGGGCAAAGAGTTCCAATCATCTGGTAAATTGTGAACTGGGTTGATCCTCAAATAGGCTAGTTCTTTTCTCTTCTTCCAAAACTGGGGAATGGCTGGAGTTACTGGAAATTTCAACACTTTCTTCAGCTTCTGAGAGTTGTCCTCTAGAAGTAGAGTTCTAATTGATGGCTTGGTAGAGAGGAGAGGATCTATTAACCTTCTGGAATCACACACAAAAAATGGTTTGTTTGAGTGTGAGAACTTTTTTATGGGAAGTATATCCATATTTTGTGTTATAATCTCAATGATTCTGTGATACCCCAAAAGACTGAGAATAATTGCTCTCCCATAGGCTCCGTTCACAAGGTCCTGACGCTTATTGCTATATTATACTTTTTATTATCAAATTTTTAAAAGGCAGGAGGAGGTGGATTTGAAATATTTTTATATTTAATATATTTTTATGAATTTAAAGTTTGTTAGTGAAGATTATTAAATTGAACCATGTGAAATGTTGACAGAATCACTTTGGGGTGAGATGCCTGAGAGGAGAGCCAGTCTACAAGGAGGGAGGAAGATAACATTAAACAATAGGTTTGTATTTTTATTTATTTTTATTTTTACAAGGTTAATAGAATGCTTGCCAATTTTTGACCTGAGGAAATGATCATTTCATATGGTGCAACAGAATAATCTCACAAGTGAAATCCATTCAGCAAACTCTTTAGAACCCACTTTATGAAATCACTGTCCAACAGAATAACAACTGTGTAATTTCTCAATTTTAAATAATTACTCAAGGAATATAAATATCATTTATATATGTCCTCCCCTCAAGGAAATATGGTTGTGGTGGTAGTAGGGGGATACAAACATTGAACTAATAGATTCACAGTAGAATAACATTAGTATAAAACAGAGTCTCAAATGTTGAAGAAAGACATGGCTTTTGTTCTCCAGTGATTGAGTTGGGGCCCATGAGCAAAAATAAAGATCTCTTCTTGGGACGAGCAGATGGATGACATTACAGAATTGAGGAACTTTATTTCTCTGATTTTTTTTAAACTGATTTTCCTCCCTTCTTGCTCCTACTTAAATTATTACTTATTTCTTAGCCCCATACTTTCTTTATGAGGTGGAGAAGGAAAAAATAATGATTTCTTAAAATGGCTAATAGAAGAGCACATGCTTTCAGAGTACAAAGCACTCAACTCCCCAGGATGAAGGGTCTAAATTTAGAGTTCAACCCAAATATAGATAGGGAGAAGAGTATCTGCTGTTTTTCAAGGGAGCACAGTGACCAGATGAAGGAAGTTAGCATTCTCCCCATTGTACAAAAACAAAAACATGCCACAAGTTTTCAGAACGATCGCCATAAGAGAAAAACAACAGTATAATCACTCAATTTTAAATAGCTGCATAGCAAGGGAGCAGAGGCCCATGAGAGGGCTGGCAGAAATAGCTTATGCTTCTTTCAGCTGCTTGTATTTTAATGCTACACAGAGAAAAATTGAAATCTATGCATTCAAAGCATGCACAAGTATTTATAGAACTAAAAGGCCTAAATTGCTAAGGTGGATTGGAATTTCCTCAAAAAAGTATATAAAAATTCAAATAAATAATATTTTAACACATACACACACAAAAGGCTAGAATTACAAATTTAAAGAGATACAGGCTGTATCAGGAGAAAATAAAATATTTATTATATAGTTCTAACTACATTTATAAGAAATATTTTTGTCTGAAAATAATTCTTATTGTTATTTATTTTAATTAATAGGCACTGTCTTTGAAAATCTGATGATAAAGCTATTTTTCTAGGATGAATGAGAAACTTGCAGATACCAGAAGGCATTTATCCAACATTCTCATTTCACAGTTGAGGAAATAAAAGATCAGGGAGAAATGAAGTGAATTGCTCAAGTCCTTTGTTCCATTGGTTATTTAATCCCTTAGCCTCTCCATTATCTCACTTGTTTTTCCGAGAGTTTTCAAAATTAATGGTAACATATAATTGTAATTGGACACGTTTATACAAATGTATGAAACATTGCTACCAATTATTACCTTCTTATGGGAGCTCTGGTAGCGTAGTGCCTTAGGCACTTGACTGCTAACTAGAAGGCTGGAGGTTCAAACCCACCAGCCACTCCTCGGAAGGAAGGTTGGGCAATCTACTTCTGTAGTGATACTGCCTGAGAAACCCAAGGAGGAGTCGCTATGAGTTGAGTCTGACTCGACAGCACATAACAACAACAACAACAATTTTATTATATCTTAATTGTCCCAAGAAAAGAAAGAGAACTTCTATTTTTTGATACAGGTTTTCTGGATGTTCTCTGTACTTAAAAAGGAAAGAAGAAAATAGCAGTAAATAATGGAAATGTAAACACTTCAAATATCAGTTATACTGAGATATCATTAACATACCATGAAGCTCACCCTTCTAAAGTGTACAAGTCAGTGGCTTTTAGTATATTCATAGAGTTATGCATCTACCTTCTCTCTGCTCCAAGACATACTTAACACCCCCTCTGCACACACACATACAAAACCCACAGCCATTAACTCATTGCCCCTTCCTTCCTCTACCCAGCCACTGGCAACCACTAATCTACCTTCTATCTCTATCGATTTATCTGTTTTGGTCATTTCACAGAAAAAGAATCATGCAGTATTATTACATTACATGTGTAGTTAGGAGCTGTCAAGTGGATTTTCACTCATGGTGACCCCATGTGTGTGGAGTAGAGCTACTCTATAGGATTTTCCAGGCTGTGGTCTTTCAAAAGCAGATCACCAGGCCTATTTTTTGAGGTGGTTTTGAATGGGTTCAAACCACAGCCTTTTGGCTAGGGGTCATGCATGCTTAAACTTTTCCTCCACCCAGGGATTCCAGATTCCTTACATTGCAACGACACAATAACCATACAGTAGCTCTTTGTGTCTGGCTTCCTTCATTTAGCATGCTTTCAAAGTTTACCCATTTTGCAGCATGTATCAATAGTTTATTCTTTTTATGGCTCAATAAGTATTCCATTTTATAGATATACAAGAATACATATGTAGAACATTTATGTTCTATTCATTAATTGATGGACAATTAGATTGTTTCCCCTTTTGAGATATCATGAATAATACTTCAGTGAGCATTCATGTACATAGTTGTGTGGACATATATTTTCAATTCTAGGCATGCAATTATTAGCTCTTATGACACCTCTACAGGAGCTCTGGTGGTGTAGTGGACAAGGCATTTGGCTGCTAACCAGAATGTCAGCAGTTCAAACCCACCAGCTACTCTGCAGAAGGAAGTTGGGGTGATTTACTTCAGTAAAGATTTACAGCTTTAGAAACCCAATGGAGGTTGCTATGAGTTAGAACCAACCCAATGACAGTGAGTTTGGTTTTGTTTTTGGATGATAAATCTATGACTAACTTTTTGACAATTTTAGACTAACTTTTAGACATTTTTCTACAGGGACTCCACCATTAAAAATTTCCACCAGTAATATCACATCTTCTCCAATACTTGTTATGGTCTTTGATTATTATCATTACCCATTACCACAGAGTCAATTCCAACTCACAATGACTAATAGGACAGAGTAGAATGGCCCCATAAGATTTCCAAGGCTGTGATCTTTATAGAAGCAGATGACCATATTTTTCTCCCATGGATTGGCTGGTGTGTTTGAACTGCTGACTTTTTGGTTAGCAGCTATGCCTTTAACCATTTTGTCACTAGGGCTCCCTATAGCCATAATATTTGGTGTGAAATAGTATCTCATTGTGGCTTTGATACATAACAAGCACACTGGGACCTTACCAGACTAATGACATTGAGCATCTTTTCATGTGCTTATTGACCATTTGATTTGTACATGTTCTTTGAATAAATGCCTATTCAAATCCTTTGTCCATTTTATTTTATTAACTTTTTATTGTGATTTGGGTGAAAGTTTACAGAGCATATTGTTTTCCACTCAATAATTCATACATATTTTGTGACGTTGATCATAATCCTCACAAAGTAACAGCACTTTTCCCACTTCACTTCCTCCCTGTGTTTACCATTCCCATACTTCTTTCCTATCCCTTCCTTTATTTCTGGGCAAATGCTGCCCTTTTGATCTTGAATGGTTCACTGCTCTAAAGTGTTATTGTTTACCTTATAGACCTGTCTATCCTTTAACTGACAGTTGAGACAGGAGTGAGTTCAGTTCCAGGCCTGAGAGGTGTCTAAAAGCCATATTCTCAGTGGTTCCACCAGTCTCTGTCAGACCAGTGAGCTTGGTCTTCTTCTTCTTCTTCTTTTTTTTTTTTTTCCAGTGATTCTGAGTTTTTCCTCTCAATCTGTCCAGGACCTCCTATTGTGATCCCTTTCAGAATGGTCAGTAGTGATAGCCAGGAATTCTCTAGTTATTTTAGTCTCAGGGTTGTGGAGGCTGGGGTTCACATAGTTCATTAGTCCTTTGGACTAATTGTTTCCTTGTGTCTAATTTTCTTTACTCTTCTTTGCTCTGGACAGGAAGAGACCAATAGTTGCAACTTATATGGTTGCTGGCAAGTTTTTAAGACCCCAGTTGCTACTCAACAAAGTAAGATGTTGAACATTGTCTTTGGGGATTATGTTATGCCAATTTGACCTTGGTGTTCCCTGAGACTTTGTTCTGAACCCTTAGGTCCAACAACTCATTACTTCAAGGTGTTTGGTTATGACTAAGTTTTCATAGATTTTCCCCTGTATGCTCCACTGTATTCATGGATATATTTGCAATACATGCAAATACATAAGTAGAAATAATCTTTTTCAAACTTATATATATTCATGGGTGTAGACCCATTCACCTTCCCACCTCTGTTCAGTTTGAGTGTCTATTTATGTATCCACTCACAAATTATTGTTATGACTGTTATTGAAGAATTGGGTACATAACAGTGTTTACTTTTGGTTGCCTTTAAGTCTTATGCTCCAGTGTCTTCTTTGCCTTGATAATTTTGTGATGACCTCTGTTTTATCATATACTGCCTTCCCTTCCCCCTCTTTAAAGTGCTGAAGAGCACAGATGTCTCTTTGAAGACTAAGGTGCACCTAACTCAAGTTAAGTGTTTTCAATCTCTTCACATGCATGTGGCAGCTGGACAATGAATAAGGAAGACTGAAGAAAAGTTGATGCTTTTGAGTTGTGATGTTGGCGAAGAATACAGAAAGCACCATGGACTGCCAAAAGAATGAACAAATCTGTCCCAGAAGAAGTGCAGCAGGAATGCTCCTTGGAAGCAAGAATGGCCAGACTTCATCTCACCTACTTTGGTCATATTGTCAGAAGGGACCATTCCCTGGAGAAAGATATCATGCTTGGTAAAGCGGCAGGTCATTGAAAAAGGGGAAGACTTTCAATGAGATGTATTGACACAGTGGCTGCAACAATGGGTTCAGGTATAGCAAGGACTGTGAGGCTGGCACAAGACCAGGTAGTGTTTTGTTCTGTTATACATAGGGTCGCTGTGAGTCAGAGCCAACTTAAAGGCACCTAACAACAACAACAACAATAACAACATTCTCTAGTTAGTGATTTATGTTCCCTCCCCCTCTCACCCCTGGTAACTCTCAAAGACTGTTTCTTTCTGGGTGTATAAGTCTTTTCTTGGCTTTCTAGAGTAGTAGCGTAGTGCCTAAGGTGCTTGACTGCTAACTGGAAGGCTGGTGGTTCAAACCCACCATTCACTCCTCGGAAGGAAGGTTGGGTAATCTACTTCCATAGTGATACTGCCTCAGAAACCCAGGGAGGGGTCGCTGTGAGTCAGGTCCAAATCAATGGCACATAACAACAACATACTCATATAATATGTGTCCTTTTGTAATTGGCTAATTTTACTCAGCATTATGTCCTCTAGTTTCATCCATGTTATGTTTTTTTTTTTCAAACTCATCATTATTGTTTAGCATTGCATAGTACTCCTTTGAGTGTATGTACGATAATTTGTTTATCCATTCATTGTTTGATAGACACTTATGTTGTTTCCATCCTTTTGTTATTATGATAGTGCTGTGATGAACATAGATGTGCGTGTATCTATTTATGTCATAAATCTTATTTCTGTAGCATATACACCTAGTATTGAAATCGCTGGATCATATGGTGTTTCTATTTCCAATTTTTAAAGGGAGCATCATATAGTTTTCCATAGTGATTGCATCATTTTGTATCCCCACCAGAAGTGTATGAGGGTTCCAATCTCTCTACAATCTAGCCAGTATTTGTTGCTTTCTGTCTTGTTGGGCTTTGCCATTAATGCTAGGTTGAGATGATATCTCTGTTGTTTTGATTTGCATTTCTCTAATGGCTAATGATTGCAAACATTTCTTCATGTATTTGTTGGCCTCTTGAATTTCTTCTCTGGGGAAGTGTCTATTAACATCCTCTGCTCATTTTTTAATTGGATTTTTTGTCTTTTTTTAGTTCATGTGTTTAAGTTCTCTTTTTTGTAGTTCATGTTTTTAAGTTTTCTATCAATTTTAGAGAATAATCCCTTGTCTGATATGTCATTGCCCAAAATTTCTACCCAGTTCATAGGTTTTCTTTTTACTCTTTTGGTGAAATATTTTTTTTTCTTTGAGATTTTTTTTTTTTTTTTTTTTAATTGCGATTTGGGTGAAAATTTACAGAGCAAATTTACTTTCCATACAGCAGTTCACATACACTTTGTCTCATGGCATTGACCACAATTCACCACAAAACAGCTCCCCTCCCACTTCCTCCCAACAGTCACGTCTTCCCTGTGTCCATCCCTCCATGTACCCCTGCTCCCTGAGCTGTCTCCCCGTGCATAAACAGACAGAGAAGGAGATATTTGAGGAGGTACTTAGAAGAGGTGATAAAGTGACTGATTAAAAGTTGGACTCAGATGAAGTGAACATGAGCTAAGAGCTAATAATTCAAGAGAACATGTGGTCACATGCTCCTGACGTAATTTAGGAAAGCTGAGACCTGCGAGTTGACCATTGGTTTTACCACCTTGGAGATCATTGCTGGCTTTTATGAGAGCAGTTTGGTAGAGTGGTTGGGGTGAAAACCTCACTAGAGTGTGTTTAAGGGAAATAGAAGGAGGGGATGTGGAGAAGTGGAGACAGTAAGAGTTTTACCAAGGGGAGCAGAGAGTGGGGTGGTAGCTGGAGGAGTTTTGAGAGTAAGAGACCTTTTTTTTTTTCAATTAATTAATCTATTTATTTTTATTGTGATTTGGGTGAAAATTTACAGAGTAAATTCACTTTCCATACATCAGTTCACATATACTTTGTCTCATGACATTGACCACAATTTTTGGTAAAGTCTTTTGATACACACAGATGTTTCATTTTTAGGAGGTCTGAGTTGTCTAATTTGTCTTCTTGTCTTTGTGCACTCTTAGTTATGTTTGATAGTGTATATATATCACATAATAAAGCCCCTAAGTTTGCTCCTATCTTCTCTTTAATGATGTTTCTAGTTTTAAGTTTTTAAGGTCTTTGATCCATCTTTAGCACAGGGATCTCTGGTCCAAGGACACACCCCACTCTCAATTAGTCTTTCTTGCTAGTAGTGAGATCCCCTTTTCTGCCTCTAGGAAGGCTCATATTAAGCCTAATGAAATGACAAAACTAACCAATCCCCACATTAAAACTCCATACTCATTATTTCCATGGTCCCACCCCTACAAGTGCATCATGTACCTTATTTACATTATTAATAATCTATTCAATCCCTACAGTAGGCCATAATCACCTTACATTTGCCTAGTTTCAACCAGTAATCAGGTGGGAGTCACAAACACTATGGCTGGAAAAGCCGTACAAAGTAATTCACTGTACCACACAATGTCATTTGTTAAAGAGACTATCTCTTCCCCATTTAATGGGTTTCAGCTTTTTGTCAAAGATCGGCTGTTCATAAGTGGATGAACCAACTTCTGGGTTCTCAATTCTGTCCCATTGGTATATATATCTGTCATTGTACCCAAATCAGGCTTTTTTGATTATGATGGCTATATAGTAGCTTTTGATATCGAGGAGAGTGAGGCCTCCTACTTTGTTCTTCTGTAGTGTTTTGCTTATCTAAGGTCTCTTTCTATATAAAGTTAATGATTAGATTTCCTATCTTTTTAAAAATGATGTTAGAATCTGAATTGGGATTGCATTTTATCTGTAGATTGCTTTGAGTTGTTGTTGTTAGGTGCCTTCATGTCATTTCTGACTCATAGGGATCCTATGTACAACAGAATTAATCACTGCCCCGTTTTGTGCCAACCTCACAATTGTTGTCATGTTTGAGCCCATTGTTGAAGCCACTGTGTTAATCCATCTTGTTGAGGGCTCCCCCCTCTTTTTTTTCCTGATCCCTTGTATACCAAGCATGATATCATTCTCCAACTACTTGTCCCATCTGACAACATGACCAAAGTACATGAGACAGTCTGATCATTCTCACTTCTAAGAATACCAGCAGTACTTCATCCAAGAGAGATGTGTTTCCTCTACCAGTCCAGGGTACATTCAATATTCTTTGACAAATCCAAAATTCAAATGCATCAATTATTCTATGGTATTTCTTATTTGTTGTCCAGATTTCAATATGAAGCTATTGAAAATTTAATGGTTTGGGTCAGGCACACTTAAGCATTCAAAGTGACATCTTTGCTCTTTAATGCTTTAAAGAGGTCTTTTGTAGTAGATTTGGCCAAGGAAATACGTCATTTGATTTCCTGACTGCTTTGTCCATGGACATTGATTGTGAATCTAAGTAAAATGAAATCCTTGGCAACTTCAATCTTTTTTCCATATATCATGATGTTGCATATTGGTTCAGTTGTGAGAATTTTTGTTTTCTTTATGTTGAGGTGCAATCCATATGAAGGTTGCAGTCTCTGATTTTCATCTGTAAGTGTTCAAAGTCTTCTTCACTTTTAGTAAGCAAAGTTGTGTCATCTGCATATCACAGGTTGTTAATGAGTCTTCCTCCAATACTGATTACACTCTTCTTTATATATAGTCCCGCTTCTCAGATTGCATGAAGATCAGCTCAGCACAAAGATTGAATAAGCATTTTGAAAGCATACCACCCACACAGACTTTTCCTGAATTTAAACCATACAGAATCTCCTTGTTCTGTTTGAAAGCTGCCTGTGTACAGGTTCCTCATGAACAAAATCAAGTGTTCTGGAATTCCCATTCTTTGCAATGTTATGCATATTTTGTTATGATCCTCAGAGTTGAATGCCTTTGCCTAGTCAATAAAATACAGATAAACATCTTTCTCGTATTCTGTAAATTTCTGGAACCTTGTTTTTCACCAGTTTCTTCTGTGCAGCTTGGAATTTGTTTTGGTCCTCTAGTGACACTCTAACAGAAAATACTACAAACGGGTGGTTTGAACAAATAGGAATTTATTCTCTTACAGTTTAGGGGCCAGAAGTCTGAGTTCAAAGTGCAAGCTCTAGTGGCTGGGTAAAAGTCCCTCGACCTCAGGCTTTAAGCTCTGCCTCTTGCTCCCAGCCCAATGAAGCTGGAGGATTTTCTTAACTCAGGCAACTGCTGGCTGCTGAGACTGGTAACCCAAGGTCAACAAGTAAAAAAAGGCACAGTCCCAAGATTATGAAACAGCATGGCAGGCCACTAGTTCAAGTCCAGAAAAAGTCCGAGGGTCAACAGGGTACAGCAGGCTGCTGAATAGACTGCTACATGCAGGGTCCAAGCATGCCAAAAAGCTGCAGAGATCTTTCTTAATGCCTCTTCTTACCTACTGGAAGCAGATCTTATCCGTAAGGCAGCTACTCAGCTGCTGCAGTAGGTTCCACCATGGTGTTGTTTACCAGTCTTATCATGGGGAATAACTACATTCAGCTGCCCAGCCACTCAAAACCAGGCCCAGCCAAGTTGACACACAACTTAACTACCACAGGCTTCTTCCTTCAATACCATCAGTTCTTGATCATATTCTACCTCCTGAAATGGTTGAATGTCAACCAATTGTTTTTAGTACAGTGAGTCTGTGTATTCCTTTGATCTTTTTTTTTTATTTAATTTGGGTGAAAGTTTACAGAGAAAATTCACTTTCCATACAGCAATTCACGTATACTTTGTCTCATGACATTGATTACAATTTTCCACAATGCAACAGCTCCCCTCCCACTTCCATCCCATAGTTACCTCTTCCCTGTGTCCTTTCCTCCCTGCACTCCAGCCCCCTGAGCTATGTCCCTGTGCATACACAGCCCTTCTGTTCTCCCATGATTGATCTCTCCAAGGAGTGTATCTACCTAGTGTAAATATTCAGCTCATCTGCTTGTCTTTTGTTTGACTGGGAGCCACAGGTGTGTGTTCAATTCCAGATCCAAAAAGCAGCCAGGGGCCATAGCCTCAACGATTCCATCAGGCTCTATCAGACCAGCAAACCTGGTTCCTTTTTTTTTCCAAATGATTTTGAGTTTTGTTCCATATTGTTCTCCCACTCTATCCAGGATCTCCTACATAGATCCCCTTCCAAGGGTTGACAGTGGTAGCTGGACACCATCTAGTTCTTCTGGTCTTATAGTTGTATAGGCTGTGGATCGAAAGGTGTATCAGTCACTAGTGCTAATTCTTTCCATGAATCTTTGATTGTATTCATTCCTCTTTGCTCTGGATGAGGAGAGACCCATTGTTGCATCTAGATGGCAGCTTGCAAGCTTTTAAGATCCCAGTTGCTACTCACCAAAGTAGGAGGTGGAACAATGTTTTGTGTAGTATGTTATGCCAATTGAGCTTGATGTCCCCTGTGACTATGGTCCCGAGCCCACAGGTTCAACTCCTCTGTCTCTCTGGACAGCTGGCTGTGCCCAAGAAGTGGCTCTACTATACACTTGGGAATTCAGATCATACGCATAAACTTATAGGACCATAGTCTGCCAACCTGGTCTTGGTACACTCCCTGCTTCATAGACATACCTAATAGTTCAGCCTGTTCACCCATCTATCCACCCATATACCCCTGTTTGCCTTCACTGACAATGCAGTACTGTACGTGCAAAAGGGTTGGTTAATCTTTGTTGTCTGTACCTCCCATGTAACTCTCTATATCTTCCTCTTCCTCAATGCCACCATGTTGATCACTCACATTTGGTACATTGCTCTTCTCTTCACCCAAATCAATACTTATCTCTACCTATCTAGCAGTGTTCCTTACCCTTCCCTCCCATGCATGGTAACCAACAAAGAAAATTTCCTTCCATATCTAAACCTTTCCTTGACATTTACAATAACACACTAATACAATATTTGTCCTTCTGTGATTGACTTATTTCACTCAGCATAATGTTCTCCAAGTTCATCCACTTTATGCAGTGTTTTGCAGATTCTAGGTTATTCTTTGGGGTTACATAGTATTCCATTGTGTGTATGTACCATTGTTTGGTTATCCATTCCTCAGCTGATGGACACCTAGGTTGTTTCCATCTTTTGGCTATTGTAAATAGTCTTGCAATGAACATGCGTGTGCATATGTCTGTTCTTGTCATGGCTTTCACTTCTTTAGGATATATACCTAGTAATGGAATGGCTGGGTCAAATGGCATTTCTAATTCCAACTTTTTAAGGAATCACCATACTGCTTTCCATAGTGGTTGTGCCATTTTACAGTCCCACCAGCAGTGTATGAGAGTCCCAATCTCTCCGCATCCTACCACCAGCATTTGTTATTTTCTGTCTTGTTGAACTTTGCTACTAGTGCTGGGGCAAGATGGTATCTTGTTGTTTTGATTTGGATCTCTCTAATGGCTAATGGTCATTAGAATTTCTTCATTTGTTTGTGGGACACCTGAATATCCTCTTTGGTCAAGTGTCTATTCATGTCTTCTGCCCATTTTTAAGTTGGATTATTTGTCTTTTTGTTATTGAGCTGTTGGAGTTTGCTATAAATTCTAGAAATAAGTTCCTTTGTAAGATATGCCATTGCCAAATATTTTTTCCCAATCTGTAGGTTTTCTTTTGACTCTTTTGGAGAAGTCTTTGGAAACATATAAAAATTTAAATTTTAGAAGGTCTCCTTCATCTAGTTTCTCTTCTACTGTTTATGCATTTTGATTTATGCTTGATATTCTATTTATGCCATATATTAAGGTCCCTAAATTGGCTCCTAGTTTTTCCTTGAAGAACTTTATAGTTTTCAGTTTCACATTTAAGTCTTTGATCCATCTGGAGTTCATTTTTGTGTATGGTGTTGTTTCATTTTTCTTGATCTTGTTTCTCAGATCTTGTTTCATTTTTCTACAAGTGGATATCTAGTTTTGCCAGCACCATTTATTAAACAGACATTCTCTTCCCCATTGAATGGATTTTGGGCCTTTGTCAAAGATCAGCTGACCATAGGTCGATGGATTTATTTCTGAGTTCTCAATTCTATTCCGTTGGTCTATGTGTCTGTCATTATATCAATACCAGGCAGTTTTGACTACTGTGGTTGTATAGTAGGTTTTGAGATGTGGCAGTGTGAGACCTCCTACTTTGTTTTTCTTCTTCAATAGTGCTTTGCTTATCCAAGGTCTCTTTCCTTTCCATATAAAGTTAGTGATTGGTTTTTCCATA
>NW_006921658.1:3460273-3471750 GCF_000298275.1 Orycteropus afer afer
TTGATCAGGAATGGGTGTTGGATTTTATCAAATGCCTTTTCTACATCAATTGATATAATCATGTGGTTCTTCTCCTTTGTTTTATTTATGTGGTAGATGACATTGATTGTTTTTCTAATGTTGAACCATCCCTGAATACCTGATATGCACCCCACTTGGTCATAATGAATGATTTTCTTGATATGTTGTTGCAGTCTATTGGCTAGGAATTTGTTGAAGATTTTTGCATTGATATTCATGAGGTATGTTTGTCTGTAGTTTTCTTTTTGAGTGATGTCTTTGCCTGGTTTTGGTATCAAAGTTATGCTTGCTTCATAAAATGAGTTAGGGAGGATTCCATCCTTTTCTATGTTTTGGGATAGTTTGAGTAGGATTGGTATCAGTTCTTCTCTGAATGTTTTGTAGAATTCTCCAATAAAACTGTCTGGGCCAGGACTTTTTTTAGTTGGTAATTTTTTTATGAGCTTTTCAATTTCTTCTTTTGTTATGGATCTGTTCAACTTTTCCACATCAGTCTGTGTTAGTTTAGGTAAGTGGTGTCTTTCTAGAAATTTTTCCATTTCTTCCAGATTTTCAAATTTGTTGGAGTTCAGTTCTTCATATCTTGATATTATTTTTATTTCAGTTGGTTGTGTTGTGATGTCACACATTTCATTTCTTATTCGTGGTATTTGTATTCTCTCCCTTTTTTCCTTTGTTAAATTTGCCAGTGGTTTGTCAGTTTTATTGATCTTTTTGAAAAGCCAACTTCTGGTCTTGTTTATTTTTTCTATTGCTCTTATATTTTCTGTTTCATTGATTTCTGCTTGAATCTTTATTATTTCCTTTCTTCTGCTGAGTGTAGGCTTTTTTGCTGTGCTTTTTCAAGTTGTTGGAGATGTTGGCTTAAAGTGTTGATTTGGCTCTTTCTTCTTTTTTTGACGTGTGCATTTATTTCTATAAATTGGCCTCTGATCACTGCTTTTGCTGTGTCCCAAAGATTTTGGTATGTTGTGTTTTCATTTTCGTTTGCTTCTAGAAATTTTTGAATTTCAATTTTTATATCTTTTCTTACCCAGTCTTTCTTAAGGAAAGTGTTGTTCAGTTTCCATGTGTTTACTCTTTTTCTGTTGATCTTCCTATTTTTGATTTCTAATTTGATTGCATTATGATCTGAGAAGATGCGTTGCAGTATTTCACTGTTTTTAAACTTATTAAAGATTGCTTTATGACCTAACATATGGTCTATCATGGAAAATGTTCCAAGTGCACTGGAAAAGAATGTATATTGTGCTGTTGTTGGGTGAAGTGCTCTGTTGATGTCTATAAATTCAAGTTGGTGGATTGCAGTGTTTAGCTCTTCTGCATCTTTGTTGAGTTTTTTTCCAGTTCTATCTTTCATTAAAAGTGGTGTATTAAAGTCTCCCAGTATGACTATAGAGTCATCTATTTGTCTTTTCAACTCTTTTAAAGTCTGATTTATAAATTTTGGGGCACTTTCATTGGGTCCATAGATATTTATTATGGTTATATCTTCTTGTTCAATCAATCCTTTAATCTTTATATAATGTCCTTCCTTGTCTCATGTAGTGGTTTTTGTCTTAATGTCTAGTTGATCAGAAATTAATATTGCCACTCCTGTTCTTTTTTGGTTGTCATTTGCTTGATATATCTTTTTCTAACGTTTGAATTTTAGTCTATTTTTGTCTTTGTCTCTAAGGTGTGTCTCTTGTAGACATCATATTGATGGGTTTTGTTTTCTTATGCAGTCTTTAACCCTCCGTCTCTTGAGTGGTGCATTTTATCCATCAATATTCAGTGTAATTATCATCAAGCATGAATTGGTTTCTCTCATTTTGTTATGTGTTTTTCATAGTGTCTCTGATTTCTTTGTTCCATATAATTTTCTTTGCTGAGCTCATTATTTTTATGAATGTGTTATCCTTTCCTTTGTTGGTATTGTTTTAGTATTTTCCAGATATTTGTGCTTGTCCTTTTTTTATTGTGATGGTAATGTTTGTCATTTTTCTTTGAAGTTACCCTGTGATTTATATTTTTCTCCCCGAGATTAGAACAGTCCCTTCTATCTTGCAACTCTCTTGACTTGCTCACCATTTAGAAATTCTGTAACTACACAGTATTTTCCCTCTTTTTGGTTTGTAGTTGTCTTCACTTGCCAATTGGTATCTTTGGTGTCCTGTTTACAATCTTGTAAACTTACTTTACTTTGGATACATCCATCACTATGTTGGTTTCTGGGTTATGTCATCTTGTGTAGTAATGGTCAGTTGTTGTTTGCTATTATTGGTTCTCTGTTCAAAGGATTCCCTTTAGTATCTCTCGTGAGGTTGGTCTAGTTTTAACAAATTCCTTTAGTTTCTACTTATCTGGAAATCTCCTAATTTCTCCTTGATATTTGAGGGACAATTTTGCCAGGTATATAATTCTTGATTGAAATTTTTTCTCTTTCAGGATTTTATATATGCCATCCCATTCACCTTTTAGCTTGCATGTTTTCTACTGAGAAATCAGAGCTTATCCTTATTGGCTGTATTTTGCAAGTAACTTTTCCTTTTACCTGTGCTGCTTTCAGGATTTTTTCTTTGTTTTTGGTTTTGATGAGTTTGATGATAATATATGTTATTATTATTATTTTTTTTTAACAAAATGTGTTTTATTTCATAAGAAGACATCTAGAGACAGGCAAGGACTGGTGTTGGATCTCAGCTCAGCAGTGCAAATTCTGGCATCTCTGTGGTTCTCTTGGCCTTTTGTTTCCTTGCTCCAGTCATTACTTTGGTGATTGTGGCAGAAAGAGGGGAAAACGTGGCTTAGCTATATCTATCAATTTAACCATGAAAGTAAAAGCTTTCCCAGAAGTCTCCTAGCCAAAATTGTGTGCTGAGGCCACTCCAAACTGTAACAGAGGCTGGAAGTGAGACTTTAGCTTTTCCAGGCTCTTCTGTGGATAATGGGTGACAAGTTAGACCACCAAAATTACCTCTCTCAGGTATGATTCATACACATTTTGTTTTCTGACTCTTATTGTCACACAATGTAACAATGCTATTCTCATTTCCCTTTTTCCTTCTTTCCTAAGCTTTCCTGCCTTCTGAGCTTTATCCCTGAGCCAATGCTATACTTTTAATCTGTATGATTGATTGATCTAATGAATGCATATCTCCCTGGTGTAATTGTTTATAATTCTTTCTACTGTTTGGCTAAAAGTTTAGCCTATGGGATGAGTTCAGTTTCAGGCTTGAAGGATGTCTAAGGGACATAGTCTCAGAGGTTACAGAGCCTCTTACCAGACAAGTAAACCTGGTCTTTTTTTTTTTTATGATTTTGAATTTTGTTCCACACTTTTCACCCACTCTATCTAGGACATCCTATTGTGATCCCTTTCAGAACAGTCAGCATTGGTAGTTGGGTACCATCCAGTTCTTCTGGAGTCAGGTTTGCGGTGGCTGAGGTTCATGTAGTTAATTAGTCCTATGGACTAATTTTTTCCTTGAATCTTTGATTTTCTTCACTATTCTTTGCTCTGGATGGGTAGAGGCCAATAGCTGAAACTTAGATGGCTGCTCACAAGCTTTTAAGAGGCCAGTCACTAAAACAGGATGTGGACGGTTATGCCAATTGACCAATGTCCCCCAAGTGACTATGGCCCTAAGCCCCCAGGCTGAGTGACTTTTTCCCTTAATGAGTATTTTATTTGTCAATAAATTTCTACAGACACTTTTACGATTACAATTTGAAACTGAGCTCTGCTTTTCACTGTGCTTATGCTTTTTCATTATAATACATTTTACATATTTTTAACAGTTCTATTTTTTGGATCTCCTTTTTCCTTTTATTCTTTTCTTCTCTCTCATTTTCTAGGATGGAACTAAAAGATAATTACTTAATCTTTTAAGAAAAAGCGGGAAAAATCAAGAGGTCAACAGTGACAAAATGCTTTCAACTATTCCTTTGCTCAGTCACTGTCCTTCCACACCAAAGAACATTTAGAAAACATCCCCACATCCTTTGGCATATAAAAACTGATACAGCTGACCAAAGTCCATGTGGTTTCCTCGGGCCCTAGTAGCACTGAACACTTTCTCTTCAAAAATTGAAAATTTTCTTTGTCTTCTCAGTTCATCATTTGTACCATCAAAGGCAATGTCTTCTCGATGGCGAATTAAAAGTCTCTTCCAGTTTAATTTTCTGAGTCTGACAGTGATTTCAGGCAGAACTGCAGGGTATTTGAAAGGAAGAATACAGGCCAATGAAAACATGACCATTGCTTCCTTGGATACATCTAAGTTGATATTGACAGTAAAGTAAATTTTTGAAGATCTCCCCTCCATGGTTTTCTTTTCAATACAATCTTTCAATTCAGCTAAAGCCAGCTGTTCATTAACTATGAAATCATTCTCACTGGGAAACATACTAGCCAGCAGTTCTAACTCAGAGAGCTGGGCCTCCGTCTGCTCAATCTCAGTCATACTTGGATTCCTGTACGTTTCTTCTCAAAGAGAATTTCCTCTGTGAAATTAAACACTATCACTTAGCTCAGTGATGTCTTCATGGTATTCTTTGTGTTTGGCAAATGTTTACTGAGCAGCTACTATATAGAGAGCTTCATATTTCATGCCTTCCTGGAATTTTGTATTTAGTTTGAGATCAGGAATGGATACCAGCTGTATGACCTTAGGCAAATTGCTTAATCCTTCTATGTTTGTTGTTGTTATGAGCCATCAAGCCAGACCCGACTCATAGCAACCCCTCCTTGTGTTTCCGAGGTGGTATCACTACAGAAGTAGATTGCCCCATCTTCCTTCTGAGGCTTTATTCTCCCCATATCCAAAATGGGAATGACAGGGTTGTTCTGGCCATGGCAGTCTCAATGCTGTATCTCTAGGTTTTCTGGCTCCACAAATAGTTCTCGAGAGATAGCCTCAGAATTCCAGGGCACAGTAACCTGAAGCCTACACACTGCCTGTGGGCAGTTGTCATGGAAGTGAGCAAATCTTGGTGATTTTCTTTTTGGGTCTAACTTGTTTGGGGTTCATTAGATTTCCTGAATGGATACATTTTCATCTTTCATCATATCATGGAAGTTCTCTTCCAACAAATCTTGGACAATTTTCTCAGTGGTTTTATTTCTCTCTTCCTGTTCTGGATTTCCAATGATGTGCAGGTTATTCCTTGATGGCATCCCACATGAACCTTAGGCTTTCTTCATTTTATTTTGCTCTTTTTTCAGATTGATTCCTTTCCAAAGATGTATTCAGGTATTTGTCTTCAAACTCATTAATTCTGTCTTCCATTGCATCAATTCTACTCCTTTGCCCTTTCAATGAGTTATCTATTGCTGAATATTTACTATTAATCTTCTGGATTTCTATCTGTAGATTTTGAATCATTTCTAATTTTTCATTTATTTTGTCATTTTGTTCGTATTTTCTTCTGAAATTGTTCTAGGGTTTTGTCTGTGGTCTGTGTTTTCCTTAATTTTGTCAGTGTTTTCATTGATCTGTCTCTCAATCCTTTGAAGATACCTAAATATTATTCTTTTGAATCCCTTATCATGGAGTTCCAATGCTGGTTCTTCCTCAGGGATGTGCTCTGGGTCTGTATCCTACTCGCTTTTTTCTACCAATATATCTTGCTTCTTTGTGTGGACTGTGATGATCTGTTGACTCTGAGACATTTTGACATTGTTGTATTTAGAACTCTGGTAAATATTTGTGAAGAGCAGGTAAGGGTGAATCAGGCTCTTCTAGGTGGTCATTTAGCACTGGCCAGTTGGTGGAGAAGGAAATGGTGGCTCTCACTCAGTAAATGAAGCTGCAGGTGGTGTGGGTATAGTTGTGTCATATGGACACTGTTGCTGTCTCCCACTCAGTTAGACAAAAATAACAGTTCAATTATGCACTGCCATTGAGTTGGATCCGACTCATAGTTACCCCTCCTTGGGTTTTGGAAGCAGTATCACTACAGAAGTAGATTGCCCAACTTTCCTTCTGAGGAGTGGCTGGTGCGTTTGAACCACCACCCTTCTGGTTAGCAGTCAAATGCCTTAGGCACTACACCACCAGAGCTCTTAAAGTAAAAGCAACTTGACAAAAAAAATGCACCATGTAATCATACAGGAACAATAGCTACAAAAAGAAAAAAGAAAAAACAAAACAAAACAACACCAAAAAAAACCCTGCAATGTCTAGGGAGAGGGCAATAAGAGAAAAAAGGTAGAGTAGAAGAATAATGAAGAAGAAAACAATGGGAAAAACACAAAAAGAAAAACAAGGAATGAGGTTAACCCCGAGAAAGAAAAAAATTGGAACCAGGAACTGAGAAAAGAGAAAAAGCTGAAAACTAGAACCTGGAATGGGAAGAACAAAGAATAATAATAAAATGGACATTAATAATAATAATAATTTTAAAACAGACAAAAACAAACTAAAGAAAAAAATCTGGGCAGGGGAGGGCAGGGCACCCAGACTCTGTCCAAGGACACAGCCAGGGATGGAATTCCTGCTGGCCCAGAAGGTGGGTGGACGTGAGGGATGGCTGCACCTCTGTTCACCAAGAGGGTGTGGGGTATAAGAGTAACAAGGGGAATATCATACCTTTCCAGTCATTGGCATCCAGTCACTGCAGTTCCTGGCAAGTGGAACTTATTCTTAAGTCTCTGGAATCTGGAGAACGCTGTCACTTTATATATCCAATATGGTCAAACCACTTGTAAACATTCAAAATGGCTGCACCCTCTGAACAGGCAAAAGTCTACAGCTCAGCCTGCCTTCCTCTTCGCTGTTTCCCCTTTTGTTCACCAGCCACCAGCACAGTCCTTCATGCAATCTCTGGCTAGCAGGGCTGATATTTAGGTTAATTCTTAGGTCGTAACACCACTCAGCAATTTCCAAGCTGTCTGTGCTATCAGGATCACTGCCGGATAGCAGCTCCCTATGTCTCCTTTTTTAGTGTTCTCATGCAGCTTCTGCTATTAGTTGGAGTTTAGTCCACTTCTATATCCTTCCCTTTAAGGCTCAGGGCTTCAGGATTATCTTCTGTATCTGTGTTAATTGGTTCCCCTTTTCTTTGTGGAAGAGGGGCTGTGCAGTCTTTCTGTCTATTCCGCCATCTTACTGAAACCTCCTTCCATCTTCTTTTGATGCTTCCTACATTGTTCAATTTTGCCCATAGAATCCTTCAATATTGATATTTGTGACTTCAATTTTTATTCAGTTCTTTCAGCTTGATAAATGCTGAGTGTGTTCTTCCCCCTTTGACTCTTTAACTCCAGGCCTTTGTACATTTCATTATATTACTTTATTTTGTCTTCTAGAGACACCCTTTGAAATTTTTTGTTCAGTTCTTTTACTTCATCATTTCTTCCATTAGCTTTAGCTCCTCTATACAAGAGCAAGTTTCAGAGTCTTAGCATCCATTTTGGTCTTCTCTTCTTTCCTGTCTTTTTCATAACCTTTTGCTTTCTTCATGTTTATGTTCTTGATGTCATCTCACAACTTGTCTGGTTTTCAGTCATTTTTGTATAACACATCAAATCTGTTCTTCAGATGGTCTCTAGATTCAGGTGGGATACACTCAAGGTTATATTTTGGCTCTCATGGACTTGTTTTAATTTTCTTCAGCTTCAATTTGAACTTGTCTATAAGCAATTGTTGGTCTGTTCCACAGTTGGCCCCTGGCCTTGTTTCATTGACCTTATTGAGCTTCTCCATCATGTATTTCCACAGATGTAGTCTATCTGATTCTTATTAATTCTATCTGGTGAGATCCACAAGTATGTTTATGTTGTTTAAAAAAAGGTATTTGCAATGAAAAAGTCATATGTCTTCCTAAATTCTATGATGCCATCTAAAGTGTTATTTCTATCACCAAGCCTACTGCTACTGCTTCCATTATTGATACTGCTTCCACTACTGATACTGCTTCTTTGTTTCCAACTTTCACATTCTAATCACCAGTAATTGTTGTAGAAGTGAGACCCCATGAAAGTCAAATGGGTTCTTATCTTCTGGCAAGAAAAAATTGCTCACAGACACAGAAGTGGTTTATAGAGAGTAAGCCTTTAATGAAACACTGCATGAGACTGTACAGTGGGGCAGCAACCAAGCGTATATGCCATGATAGCTGGATTGCCAATGTTTCCCAGTTGGTTTACAGCAGTTACAGGGGACAGAATGAGGAAGTTATAATTAGCAAATCACATGGGTGGGATTTCTAACTTTTGATGTTCTGGTCCTCTGGACTGATCCAAGCATCTGCTTATCTATGGATCAAAAGGGGCTCTATCATGGAGTCTCCTGTGTTGACACCCTATCAAAACCAAACTCACTACATTGAATTGATTCTGTCTCATAGAGACCCCTATTGGATTTCCAAGGTGGTAAATCTTTATGGAAATAGATTGGCCCATCTTCTTTCTATGAAGCAGCTGGTGGGTTTAAACAACCAGCCTTCTGGTTAGCAGTCAAATGCGTTAGGCACTGTGCCATTAGACTTTCTTTTGTTGATACTCTAGGACTTGCAAAAAATGGGCTAGCAATAACCTACTTTTCTAATTGCAATTTTCCTGGTTTTCCAGTTCCTATTAGTAGGGGTAATTTAAGTAGTTCACATACAAATATGACCGGCAACTTCCATTCCTTACATTTGTACCTACCTCACTATGAGTAGGGGTAAGGTTTACTTTACTAAGTAGTTTTACAAAAAAATATGGCCTGGCAGCTTCCATTCCTTACATCTGTCCCTACCTTATATCTCCTAGTGATCATTACATCTTGATTGCCTGTTTGGTCAATTTCAGACTTCAGAAACTGATAAAAATCTATAATTTCTTCATCTTTGCCTTTAGTGGTTTCTATGTAAATGAATAATAGTTAGTTTTTTGTATTGTTATGCCCTGTGTGTTGTTGTGATGCTGGAATTTCAAACACCAGCAGGGTCACCTATGGTGGACAGGTTTCAGTGGAGCTTCCAGACTAAGATAGAGATGAGTCAAAGTCCATTTCTGAGAAAATTGGCCACTGAAAACCTTAAGAATAACAGGGAAACATAATCTGATATTGTGCTGGAAGATGAGGCCCTCAGGTTGGAAGGCACTCAAAACACAATTGAGAAAAAGCAGCATCCTGAACATAGAGTCAGCCTTAATGATGTGGATGGAGTAGAGCCCTCTGGTCCTTCATTTGAATATGTGGCATAGCTCAAAATGAGAGAAAAACAGCTGCAAGCATTCATTGATAAACAGAATATAGGATTTATGATGGATAAATCCAGGAGAAGTGGAAGTTTTCAAAAATTTAATTGAATGCATGAAGATTGGTATCCTAGGTATTAATGCACTGAAATGGACCACTACTGGACATTTTGAATCAGACAATCATATAATCTATTATGTGGGAATGATAAATTGAAGAGAAATGGTATAGCATTAATCATCAAAAAGAACATTTCAAGATCTATCCTGAAGCAGAATGTTTTCAGTGATAAGATAATATCTATTCACCTACAAGCAAGACCAATTGATATTACTATTATTCAAATTTACACACTGAAAAAGACCATAGAGGCAGCATCTTCCTTCAGTCTCATAAGGGGAAAACAAAGTCACCATCAGTAGCCCAAGGCTTATTCCTATGAGGCCAGACATGCCACCACCCTCCAGCCTTTTTACCAATTCTGACACCAACCATCCCTCCCACAGCACTCATTACTTCTCTGCTGTGTTCAATAATTCATTGCAATGGCCATGCAGAACTCACAGACAATACTCAGGATTATGGGGCTTATTAGGGAAGTTACCAGTTACAACTCAGGTTGAGGAACATGCTCAGAATACAGTTCTTCAATCAGGACAGGCTCCCCTCTGCCATGCCTCTCTGGCCTTTGGCCTCTTGGTCTGTCCTCAAGTAAGTGTGTTACAAAGCTCTTTTAGCTCTGCTGATAGGTCCTCCTATGTGCACCTCACTCCACCAGCAACTATCCTGCCCACAGGCACTTAGCTTTCTTGCACTATCATCCAGGCAAGCCCACCATTCTGTCTTGTGCCTCTTGGCTTCTCAGCCAAGCATCTCTCTGCCAGGAGTCTCTGCCAAGGAGATCCAACGCAGGGACCTTGGGTCTAAGGATGTACGCCACTCTACCTCTTCCACTCCACCTCTGGCTCTTCTCTCTTGATGGCAGTGAAATACCCCTCTTCTGCCCCTAGGAGGGCTCATTTGAAGCCCAGCAGCATAGGAAAATAAACCAACCCCAACATTAGAGCTCTGTGCACCTTATTTGCATGGTTCAACGTGGTAATCTGATGGGAGTCACAAAGACCATGGCTAGAAAAACCATACCAAGTAATTCACTGCACCACACACTCCAACCACTAAAACCAAGGTTTTGGGTTGTTGTTATTGTTGTTAGGTGCCGTTGAGTCATTTCCGACGCATAGTGACCCCATGCACAGCAGAACGAAACACTGCCCGATTCCGTACCAGCTCCATGATCCCTGCTATACTTGAGCCCATCATCGCAGCCACCGTGTCAATCCATCTCGTTGAAGGCCTCCCCCTCTTTCGTCGACCCTCCACCCTACCAACCATGACATCCTTCTCCAAGGAATGGTCCCTTCTGACAAGATGACCAAAATAGGTGAGACAAAGTCTGGCCATTCTCGCTTCCAAGGAGCATTCTGGCTGCACTTCCTCCAGGACAGATCTGTTAGTTCTTTTAGCAGTCCATGGTACTTTCAGCATTCTTCGCCAGCACCACAACTCAAAAGCATCAACTCTTCTTTGGTCTTCCTTATTCATTGTCCAGCTCTCACATGTATACGAGGTGATTGGAAATATCATGGCTGTGTCAGGCACACCTTAGTCCTCAAGGAGACATCCTTGCTCCTCAGCACTTGAAACAGTTCCTTCGTGGTTGACTTTCTCAGTGCTACATATCATCCAAGGTCCTGACTGCTGCTTCTATTGTCATCAATTCTAGAACAAAGCAACATGAACTCTTTGACAACCTCAATCTTTTCTCCATTTATTGTGATGCTGCTCATTGGTCCAGTTGTGAGGATTTTTGTTTTCTTTATATTGAGACGTACTCCAAACTGCATACTGTAGTCTTCAACCTTCATCAGTAAGTGCATCAAGTCATCCTCACTTTCAGCAAGCAAGGTTGTATCGTCTGCATATCTCAGGTTGCTATTGATTCTTCCTCCAATCCTGATGCCATGTTTTTCTTCTTATAGTCCAGCTTCTTGGATTATTTGCTCAGCATATAAATTGAGTAAATATGGGGAAAGGATACAACCCTGACACACTCCCTTCTTGATTTTAAACCCTTGTTCTGTTCTAACAACAGCCTCCTGGTCAAGGTAGAGGTTCCTCATGTGTACAGTCAAGTGTTCTGGAGTTCCCATTCTTCTCCATGTTATCCATAATTTCTCATGATCCACACAATCAAATGCCTTTGCATAGTCAATAAAACACAAG
>NW_006921658.1:3474730-3500456 GCF_000298275.1 Orycteropus afer afer
AGTATCACTATGGAAGTAGGATTGCCCAACCTTCCTTCCGAGGAGTGGCTGGTGGGTTTAAACCGCCAGCCTTCTGGTGAGCAGTCAAGTGCCTTAGGTCCAGATTCCTAGAGGCCTTTTAATCCTCTTTCTTCCACTCTCCTGCCCTGCTGCTTTGGGCGTGCCTGATTTCCCTCTGCTCATCTGAATCCCTGCAGCTGACTGCTCCTCTGTCTGGGTTCCTGGCTTTTGATCTTTTTACTGCTCTCCCGCACTGCTGCTTTGGGTGTGCTTGCGTTCTCCTCACCTGGTCCCTGTAGCTGACTGCTCCTCTGTCCAGGTTCCTGGCTTTTAATCCCCTTTCTCCTGCTCTCCAGCCCTGCTGCTTTGGGTGTGCCTGATTTGGGTAGTATTGACATTTTCACAGTTAGGTCTTCCTATCCATAAGCATTATATATTCTTTCATTTATGTAGATCTCTTTTGGTTTCTTGTGAAATAACTGGTAAAGTTGTGGTTAAAGCATTGGACTGCCAACCAAAAAGTTGGCAGTTTGAAGCTACTAGCAGGTCCATAGGAGAAAGATAAGGCAGTTTGCTTCCATAAAGATTTACACCTTGGAAACCCTATGAGGCAGTACTATTTTGTCCTATATGGTTGTTATGAGTTGTAATCAACTCTATGGAAGTTGTTTTTTGTTTGTTTGTTTGTTTGTTTGTTTCTTTGTCTCCTGTTGGAAACCTCTTGTATCACCCTCACCTGGGTCCCTGAGGCTGACTCCTCCTCTGTCCAGATTCCTAGAGGCCTTTTAATCCCCTTTCTTCCACTCTCCTGCCCTGCTGATTTGGGCATGCCTGATTTCCCTCTGTATATTTTATAGTTTTCTCTGTATAGGTCATTTGGGTTTCTGGTTAGATTTGTTCCTAATTATTTAATCTTTTGGGTGGTTATTGTAAGCATTATTGTTTTCTTGGTTTCCTTTTCAGAGTTCTCTTTGTTGATGTATAGGAATCCAGCTGATTTTTGTATATTGATTGTGTACCCTGCCACTTTACTGAATCTTTCTATTAGTTCCAGTAGTATTCGTGTTGAATTGCTGTAATCATCTATGTATAGGATCATATTAGCTGCAAATAATGCAACACAATGCACTGCCATCGAGTTGGATCTGACCCATAGTGACCCCTCCTTGGGTTTCTGAGTGGTATCACTACAGAAGTAGATTGCCCAGCTTTCTTTCCGAGGAGTGGCTGGTGGGTTTGAATCACCAGACTTCTGGTTAGTTTTACTTCTTCTTTTCCAATTTGGATGTCTATTTTTTTTTTTTCTTTGCTTGCCATATCGCTCTGGCTAGGCTTCCAATACAATATTGAACAGGAATGATGATAAAGTACTTCCCTGATTCCTGTTCTCAGGGGGCATGTTTTCAGTCCTTCTCTGTTCATTATAAATATTGGCCATTTGTCTTGTGTATATGCCTGTAATTATGTCAAGCAATTTCCCTTCTATTCCTATTTTGCTGAGTATTTCTATCAAGAATGGGTTTTGGATTTTATCAAACGGTTTTCTGCATCAATTTATGTGATTTTGCAATTCTTTTTTTTTACTTATTTATGTGGTTGATCATGTTGATTGTTTTTCTAAGGTTGAACTATCCTTGCATACCTGATAGGAATCTCACTTGGTCATGATGTATTATTTTTGATATGTTATTGGATCATCTTGGCTAGGATGTTGTTGAAAATTTTTGCATTTATATTTATGAGGGATGTTGGTCTATATTTTTCTTTTTCAGAGGTATATTTGCTTGGGTTTGGTATCAAGGTTGTGCTTATTTCATCAAATGAGCTTGGAAGTATTCCATCTTTGTCTATGTTGTGGTATAGTGTGAGTAGAACAGGTGTCAATTCTCTGAATGTTTGGTAGAAATCTCCAGTGAAGCTGTTTGAGCCAGGATTTTTTTCTCCCCTTAGGAGATTTTTTATGCCTTTGTCAATTTCTTCTTTTGTGATGTATCTGTTAAAATTTTCTACTTCAGATCATGTTAGTTTGGGTAGGTAGTTTGTTTATAGAAACTTGTCCATTTCTTCTAGGTTTTTAAATTCATTGGAGTACAGTTCCTCATAGTATCCTGATATTATCCTTTTTATTTTAGTTGGCTCTGTGGTGACTTCACCCATTGCATTTTTTATTCCCTCTTTCCTTTTGTTAAATTTGCCAGTGCTTTGTGAATTTTATTAATCTTTTAAAAGATCCAACTTATAGTCATGCCCATTCTTTCTATTCCTTTTCTCTTTCATCCTTTTCTGCTCAAATTTTTATTATTTCTTTTCTTCTAGTGATTGTAGGCTTTTTCGGTGTTCTTTTTCTAATTGTTTGTGATCTTGAGTTGAGGTGCAGATTTTACTTCTTTCTTCTTTTTTGAGGCATGCATTTTTTTTTTTTTTTGCTACAAATTGTCCTATGAGCACTATTGTTGCTGTGTCCCAAAGATTTTGATATGTCATGTTTTCATTTTCATTTGATTCAAGAAATTTTTTAATTTCACTTTTTATTTCTTCTATTACACAATAGTTTTAAAGCAAAGAATTATTCAGTTTCCAGATATTTGACGTTTTCCCTTGATTTTCCTATTGTGGGTTTTTAGTTTTATAGCATTGTGATCTGAGAAGATGTTTTGTAGTATTTCAATGTTTTTAAGTCTATTGAGGCTTGCTTTGTTGCCTAACATGTGGTCTATTCTGGGGAATGCTCCATATTTGCTGGAAAAGAATGTATATATTGTTATTGGGTGGAGTGTCTATATATGTCTATGGGGTCAAGTTATTGATTGTGTTGTGTAGATCTTCTGTGTCTTTTCTGAGTTTATTTCTAGTTGTTTGGTCCTTTATAAAAAGTGGTGCATTAAGGTCTCCCACTATTATTTTGGAGTGTCCTTTTTTTTTTTTTTTAACTTGGGATTTGACTGAAAGTTTCCAGAGCAAATTCTTTTCCCATTCAACAGTTCATACACATTTTGTTTTGTGACATTGATTGCAAGCCCCATAATGAAACAGCTCTCTTCCCACTTCCTTTCTGTAGTCACCTTTTCCTTGTGTCCTTCTTTCCTATGTATTCCTGCTTCCTGAGATTTCTCCCTGCCCAAATGCTGCCCTTCTGATCTTCCAAGGTTGATTGTTCTAAGGCGTACACCTTCCTGGTGTAGTTGTTCATCTTGTAGACCTGTTTATTAGTTGGCTGAAAGTTAAGCCATGGGAGTGAGCTCAATTCCAGGCCCAAAGGATTACTATAGTCTATAGTGTTGGGGGTTTCACTAGTCTCAATCAGACCAGTAAGCTTTTTTTTTTTTTTAATGCTTTTGAATTTTGTTCCACCTTTTTCTGCCACTATCCAAGATCTCCAATTTTGATCCTTTCTTCTGACTAGTTGGCAGTAGTAGCTGGGCACCATCTAGCTCTTCTGGTCTCATGATCTTGTTGGCTGAGGTTCCCATGCTCCACTAGTCCCTTGGATTAATTGTTTCCATGAATCTTTGATTTCCTTCACTTTTTGCTGTGGATGAGGAGAGATCAGTAGTTGCTTCTTAGATGGATACTCACAAGCTTTTAAGACCCCAGTAGCTACTCACCAAACTAGCATGTAGAACAATGTTTCTGTGTACAGTGTTATGCCAATTGAGCTTGATGTCCTAGGCATGAAGGCCTAGTGGCTCACTTATTATGGAGTTTTCTATTTATCTTTTCAGTTCTATAAAGTTTAATTTATGTATTTTAGGGCTCTTTCATTGGGTATGTAGATATTTATTATGGCTATGTCCTCTTGTTGGATTGACCCTTTAATAATTATACAATGGGAAGTTGCAGTGTCATTGCTGTGTGGGATAAACAGTGATGGTGGAGGCCGCAGCTCCTGAAACAGCAGCCATAACATCTGGAGCAGGACCAGCAGTGGCATTGGTTGCAGCAGCCTCCCCTACCTCTATCCCCATTATCACTTCACTGGCCCCAGGGGCGGGAGGGGGGGTAGGTGGCAGCAATGACAGTAACGGTGGCTAGACTGAACAGGTCATGGCAGATATTTTATGCATAGAGTTGTAGGGAAGGAGATAACTGTTGCTACTCACGTGACCTGTCTGACAGCCTGTATGGGGTAGTCTGCAAGTATTTCCAGTGAGGGTATATTGTATTTATAGAGATCTCTGCAGAGATGAACATAGTAAACCTTTGAAACAGGAGGAAGTGACTGCTACAGATCCAGCTACAAAACCAGCCCTCGCTGCTTCTTCAAGTCTCCTGTCTAAAAAGCAGCATAATACTGGTGAAAGTCCTAGCTTCCAAACACGAATGCATAACTTGCTTCATGGGAGGGCACACTGCCAACTGCGGAGGGGCATGGGCATCTGCTGCAATTATGCAGAGGCAGTGAAAGGCAGGGCTTCTGTTTTGCAGGATCAAAAAAAAAAATGACAAGGGAGAAAAGAAAGAAAGAAAGAGGGGGCTGGAGAAAGAAGTAATAAGACAAAGAAAAATTAATAATAAAAAAATAGTGACACAGCATTAGCAGATGAGGGTTTGACTAGCGGCTGGGTGGGTGGGAGTGGGGAGCTGTGCCTCTGGTCGCTGGGATATCATGCAAGGGAGAATCACATTTCTCTGATCACTGATTGCCTATGTGAGTGCTGGTGTAATTCTGGGAGAGCAGAGGTGGTTTTCTGGTTCCTACTCTGATGAGAACACTGTTTGCCATAATCCAAAATGACCACACTGTGCCAGTTGGCAGTTTTCTGCTCCATATGCCTCCTGGTTCTCTGTTTTTGTTCAGTCTCATCCTTTTATTGATATTTGATCTACTTCTTTATCCTCTCCTTTGATGCTCTGGTTCCAGAATTGCCATTCATACCTGTTTCACTTGATTTGTTGAGTTTTGTCATCTGGATAGTCTGCCATCTTAGACTCTCTGTCTTTACCCACTTAAAAAAAAAAAAAAACGTATTTTGTTTTTATTATTTTAGAGATTTAATGTTGTTATTAGATGCCATTGAGTCATCTCTGACTCATAGCGCCTCTATGTATACCAGAACGAAACACTTCATGGTCCTGTGCCAGCCTCATGATCCTTGCTATATCTGGAGCCCATTGGTGCAACCACTGTGTCAATCCATCTCGTTGAGGGCCTTCCTCTTCTTCATTGACACTGCACTTTACCAAACATGATATCCTTCTCCAGGGAATGGTTCCTTCTGACGACATGACCAACATAGGTGAGACTAGGTCTGGCCATTCTTGCTTCCAAGGAGCATTCCAGCTCCACTTCTTCCAGGGTAGATTTGTTAGTCCTTTTAGCAGTCCATGCTACTCTTAGCATTCTTCTCCAACACCACAACTCAAAAGCATCAACTCCCCTTCAGTCTTCCTTATTCATTGTCCAGCTCTCACGTGCATAAGAGGTTATTAAAAAAAAAAAAAAAACATGGCTTGGTTTAGGGGCACCTTAATCTTCAAGGAGACATCTTTGCTCTTCATCACTTGAAAGAGGTTTTTTTTTTTTTTTTAAATTGTGATTTGGGTGAAGATTTGCAGAGCAAATTCACTTTCCATACAGCAGTTTACATATACTTTGTCGAAAGAGGTCTTTTGCAGCAGATTTGCCCAATGAAATATGTCATCTGATGTCTTGACTGCTGCTTCTGTCGGTGTTGATTGTAGAACCATATAATATGAAATCCTTGAGAACTTCAATCTTTTCTCGATCCATCATGAAGCTGTTTATTGGACCAGTTATGAGGATTTTTGCTTTGTTAGTATTAAGGTGTAATCCATACTGCAGACTATAGTCTTTAATCTTCATCAGTAAGTGCTTCAAGTCATCCTCACTTTCAGCAAGCAAAGTTGTGTCATCCGCATATTGCAGGTGGTTAATGAGTCTTCCTCCAATCCTGATGCCACGTTCTAATTCATATAATCCAGCTTCTCTCATTATTTGTTCAGCATACAAACTGAATAAATATAGTGAAAGAATACAATCCTGACACACTCCCTTCTTGATTTTAAACCATGCAGTATTCCCTTGTTCTGTTAAATGATAGCCTCTTGATCTATGAACAGGTTCCTCATGAGTACAATCAAGTGTTCTGGAATTCCCTTTCTTCTCAATGTTATCCACAATATGTTATGATCCACACAATCAAATGCTTTTGCATAGCCAATAAAACATAAGTTTACATCTTTCTGGTATTCTTTGCTTTCAGTCAAGATCCATCTAGCATCAGCTATGATATCCCTGTTCCATGTTCTTTTCTGAATCCAGCTTGCATTTCTGGAAGCTCTGTCAATATATTTCTACAACTATTTTTAAATTATCTTCAGTAAGATTTTACTTGCATGTGATATTCATGATATTGTTCCATAATTTCCACATTCTGTGGGATCACCATTCTTTGGAATGGGTACAAATAAGGATCTTTTCCAGTCAGTTGGACAAGTAGCTGTATTCCAAATCTCTTGGCATAGCCGACTAAATGCTTCCAGCGCAACATCTGTTTGTTGAAACATCTCAATGGAGATTCCGTCAATTCCTGGAGCCTTGTTCTTTGCCAGTTCCTTCAGTGCAGCTTTAACTTCTTCCTTCAGTACCATTGGTTCATGATCATATGCCACCTTCTGAAATGGATGGGCATTGACCAATTCTTTTTGGTACAGTGACTCTGTGTATTCCTTCCATCTTCTTTTGATGTTTCCTTCATCATTCAATATTTTGCCCATAGAATCTTTCAATATTGAAACTCGAGGCTTAAATTTTTCCCTCATTTCTTTCAGCTTGAGAAATGCTGAGTGTGTTTTCTCCTTTTGGTTTTCTAACTCCAGGTCTTTGCACATTTCATTATAATAATTGTCTTTGCTTTTTGAGCTGCTTTTTGAAATCTTCTGCTCAGCTCTTTCATCTTGTCATTTCTTACATTTGCTTTAGCTACTCTCCACTTAAGGGTAAGTTTCAGAGTCTCTTCTGATATCTATTTTGGTCTTTTCTTCCTTTCTTGTCTTTTTAATGACCTTTGCTTTCTTCATGGATAATATTCTTGATTGCATCTCACAATTTCTCTGGTTTTCGGTCATTGGTGTTCAATGCATCAAATCTGTTCTTTATATGGTCTCCAAATTCAGGAAGGATATATTCCAGGTCACATTTTAGGTCTCATGGACTTGTTTTAATCGTCTTCAACTTCAACTTGAATGTGCATATGATCAGTTGATTGTCTGTTCCATAATCAGCTCCTGGCTTTGTTTTGGCTGAATATATTGAATTCCTCCATCACCTCTTGCCACAGATGTTGTCAATCTGATTCCTGTGTATTCTATCTGGTGGAGGCCATGTATATAGCCATCATTTATGTTGTTAAAAAAAGGTATTTGCAATGAAGAAGTCATTGGTCTTGCAAAATTCTATCATGAGATCGCCAGCATTCTTTCTATCACTAAGGTCATATTTTCCCACTACTTGTAACTCTTCTTTGTTTCCAACTTTTGCATTCCAGTCACCAGTGATAGTCATCACATCTTGATTCCATGTTTGGTCAATTTCAAACAGCAGAAGTTGGTAAAAATCTATAATTTCCTCATCTTTGGCTTTGGTGGTTGGTGCATAGTTTTGAATAATAGTAGTATTAATTGGTCATCCTTGGAGGCATATGGATATTATCCTATCACTGACAGTATTATACTTCAGGACAGATCTGAAACAGACTTTGTGGCAATGAATGCCACCCCATTCCTCTTCAGTTTGTCATTCCTGGCATATTAGATCATATGGTTGTCTAATTCAAAATAGCCAAAACCAGTCCATTTCAACTTGCTAATGCCTAGGATATCAATCTTTATGTGTTCCATTTCATTTTTTGACAACTTCCAATTTTCCTAGATTCATATGTTGTACATTCTTATGTTATGATTATTAATGGGTGTTTGCATCTGAGATTTAATAGTTCTATATATATATATTATATATCATATATATTATGATAGTTCATTATATATTCTGGATACAAGTCTCTTATCAGATATATGATTTGCAAATATTTTCTCCCATTCCACAGATTGTCTTCTCACTTTCTTGATGGTGTCCTTTGAAGCACAAATGCTTTTTATTTTTTTAAATTTTGATGAAGTACATTTTATTATTTTTCACTGTTGTTGTTACTCTGTATCTAGTACATATCTAAGAAATAATTTTTCTAATCCAAAGTTGCAAAGATTTACTCCTATGTTTTCTTCTAAGAGTTTTATAGTTTTAGATCTTACATTTAGGCCTGTTCTATTTTGAGTTAATTTTTCTGTATTGTCTTAGATAGGGATTCAGCTTCATTCTTTTGCATTAGCTATTCAGTTATCCCAGAACCATTTGTTGAAAAGATGATTCTTTCTCCAGTGAATTGTCTTGGCACCTACTTTGAAAATCAATTGATCATAACCATAATGGCTTATTTCTGGACTCTCAATTCTACTCCATTAATCTATATTTCTAACCTTATCCAGGACTACACTATCTTGATTATTGTAGCTTTGTAGTATGCTTTGAAATCAGGAAGAGTGAGTCTTTGAACTTTTTTTTTTTTTCCAGAATTATTTTGGCTATTCTGAGTCTCTTGCATTTTCACATTCATTCTTAGGATTTGTTTGTTAATTTCTACAAAAAAGATAGCTAATTTTTCTCAAGATTTATGGAGGAATAGTTTGTTTTATAATAGCTAGGCATCAAAGAGATTACAATAGTAGAGCAAGGAGGTTGTAGTGAGGGAATGTAATTTGACATGAACTGTGAAGCATGGATGAAGGTTTTCCTTGAATTTACCATTGGGGAAGGAGCTCTAGTGGTGCAGTGGTTAAAACATTTGGCTGCTGACAAAAAGTTCAGTGGTTTGAACCCAATAGCCACTCAGTGGGGGAAAGATGAGGCAGTCTGCTTCCCTAAAGATTGTTTGCTATTGGTTTGTGTAGGCAGGAACTCTGGTGGCACTGTGGTTAAAGCATTGGGCTGCTGAACAAAGGTCAACAGTCCAAATCCATAAGATGCTCAGAGGGAGAAAGATGAGGTAATCTGTTTCCATAAAGATTTACAGTCTTCAAAACCCTATGGAAAGTTCTACTCCATCCTAAAAGATTACTATGAATCAGAATTGACTCAATGGCAGTAGGTTTGGGTTTGATCTGGGTTGAGTTGCTAAAGAAGAGATAAGCAGAGTGGTTCCCTACCTCTAAGCAGGAAGATTTTAAATGGCATCATCTCAGAATTACTTAGCCAAATGATTAAAAGAAAGGCTTTGATGGAATGTTTAGTATGGTTAGAAACTAACACCCACAGCCATATGTACCAATTAATTTTCTTTCCAAATGTTTTTATACTGTTGGATAGATGTGCTCTATGTTTTGGAAAGATTCTTTTCCTTTGGAGTAGTCATTACGCTGTTTTATTTCCTATATGAATGCCAAGTACACATTATTTTTCATTTCCCTTTTTGTTTGCCAAAGCCTTTTAATTTTCTTTCATCTCTTCACAAATACCTAATAAATAATTTTGACTTGCAGGGCTATTCAAAGCATAGCCCCTGGGCCAGCAGAATCAACATCATTTGGGAGCTTGTTAGAAAAGCAAATTGTTAGGTCCCACCTCGGATCTACTAAATCAGAATCTCGGGGGAAGGGCGGGCGTATGTGCAGCTCCAGAATGTATGTTTTAACAAGCTCTACAGGTGAATTTTAGCACACTAAAATTTGAGAAGCACCAATTAAGAGTTTTAGTGATAGGATTTCACGTAAGACATGTTTTAGATTTTACAATGATTTGGAATCTTAAAGGCCATCTAATCAATTCAAATCAGTAATATGTGTCTCCAACATCTCTGACAGTGGAGTATCTACTTCTGCTTGAAAACATTCACTGATAGAAGCTACACATCCTACAACAATTCTAATTATTAGAAATTTCTTTTATCATGAATTTAATCTAGATTGACTTAAACTTAATCACACTTTTTCCTCATTGTGCCTAATCTTCATCAAACTAAAAAAAGAAAAAGAAATCAAACTCACTACAGTGGAGTTGATTCTGATTCATAGCAACCCCCTTTGGGTTTCCAAGGTGATAAATCTTTATGGAAATAGATTTCCCAGTCTTTCTTCCATGGAGCAGCTGGTGGGTTTGAACTGGCAACCTTCCAGTTAGCAGTCAAATGACTTAGGCACTGCACCACCAGAGCTCCTTCCTCCTCATCCAAACCAAAAACCAAACTCACTGGCGTCGTGTAGGACCCAACTCATAGCCACCCCTCTTTGGGTTTCCAGGGTGGTATCACTACAGAAGTAGATTACCCAGCCTTCCTTCTGAGGAGTGGATGGTGGGTTTGAACTGTCAGCCTTCTGGTTAGCAGTCAAATGCCTCAGGCACTACGCCACCAGAGCTCCCTCTTCCTCATTAGGAGAATGAAATAAACTTAGTTTACTTTATACAATCCAGCCATTTCAATACTTGAGATAGCTGATTCCTCTCTCTTGAAAAGAACATTCTTAGCCCCTTTACCATTCTTCATCTAATAATGCATTTTAGGTCCTTCCTTCTCAGAATGTATTTATTTTTCTATGTTCTGTTATGGAGCTATGGTGGTGTAATGCCTAAGGCATTTGACTGCTAACCAGATGGCTGGTGGTTTAACCCTCCAGCCACTCTTTAGAAGGAATATTGGGGTCCTTCCATAGTGATACCACTTTGGAAAACCAAGAAGAGGTCGCTGTGAGGCAGATTCAACTCAATGGCATTGAGTTTCGTTTTGGTTTTATATTCTGTTATAATGTTGCTTCCAGAATAAAATATAAAAATATTCCATGGAGTATGACCAATGAGGGCTATTATGGGACTGTTCCATCTGCTGCCACAGATTAGGAGAACATATTTATAAATTATACATCTGATAAAATATTTGTATCTATACTATATAAAGAACTCATAACTCAATAAGATTAAGCACCCACTAATAAAATGGGCAAAAGTCATGAATAGACAACACAAAGAAGATATATAAATGGCTAATAAACTTATGTAAAGATGCACAACATCATTAGTTCATAAAGAAAATACAAATTAAAACCACGATAATGTATTACTGAATGCCCACTAAAATGGCTCTAATCAAAAAGACTGAAAATACAAAGATGTATGAGAGCTTAAATTTTGAAGCGCTCGGTTTGTGGAAGGCTCTGGTCTAGACTTGGAACCCTAACTCCATTTTGAGTCTTGACATAAGTGCAGATGCCATTTGAGTTCTTTATGACCTTTATACCAACATTGTGGGTTTGCAAAGAGAAGTCCGGGACAAAACTAGGAGAGTGCAATTTGCCCTTAGGAAGAGTGTGGTTGAAAGTAGATTATACTCTCACAAAGAACTATGGAACTTGTCTGATTGTGTCCTTTTCTAATCTAAATTAATGTTGGAGTCCTGCTATTGTCTTATAGCCACCTTATGGCTATGACTCAGGTTGCATGGTCATGAGTCATATCCAGACCACCATTTAGCCATATAGTCAAGCCCCAGAACCAATCCTGTAACCATCTTTAATCTTTAACTATGTACTATGCTAATTATGGGTCTTTTTCTTTCTTCTATATTCCCACCTGCCACAGTGATGAATCAGTCTGGCACCAATTATGATTTTGTGATGAGCTTCTTTGTTTTCAATAATATATAATTAACTCCATGGCCTACACACAGTGGACTCCATTCAGATTCTACATTATGTACATGCTACTGGGTTGACAGAAGTAATGCTGGAAATCGCATGATAGAATTTTGCAAGACCAAAGACTTATTCCTTGCAAATACCTTTTTTCAACAACACAAACAGCAACTATACATGTGGACTTCACCAGATGGAGTACACAGGAATCAGATTGACTACACCTGTGGCAAAAGGTGATGGAAAAGCTCAATATCTTTAGGCAAAACTAGGCCAGGAGCTGACTGTGGAACAGACCATCAACTGCTCATATGCACGTTCAAGCTGAAGGTGAAGACAATTAAAACAAGTCCACAAGAGCAAAATGTGACCTGGAATAGGTCTCTTCTGAATTTAGAGACTATTTAAAGAATAGATTTGATGCATTGAATACCAATGACCAAAAACCAGAAAAATTGTGGGATGACATCAAGAACATCATACATGAAGAAAGCAAGAGTCATTAAAAAGACAAGAAAGGAAGAAAAGACAAAAAAGAATGTTAGAAGAGACTCTGAAACTTGCCCTTGAGTGGAAAGTAGCAAAAGCAAGTGAAAGACATGACAAGATAAAAGAGCTGAACCGAGGATTTCAAAGAGCATCTTGAGCAGACAAAGCCAATTACTATAATGAAATGTGCAAAAACCTGGAGTTAGAAAACCAAAAGGGAAGAACACACTCAGCATTTCTCAAGCTGAAAGAACTGAGGAAAATATTTATGCCTCGAGTTGCAATATTGAAAGATTCTATGGGCAAAATACTGAATGATGCAGGAAGCATCAAAAGAAAATGGAAGGAATACAGAGTCACTGTACCAAAAAGACCTGGTCAATCTTCATCTATTTCAGAAGGTGACATATGATGAGGAACCAATGACATTGAAGGAAGAAGTCAAACCTTCACTGAAGAAATTGCCAAAGAACAAAGATCTAGGAATTGACAGAATACCCATTGAGATATTTCAACAAATGGATGCCCCTCTGTAGGCACTCAGTCACCTATGCCAAGAGATTGGCAGACAGCTACCTGGCCAACTGATGGGAAGACGTCCTTATTTGTACCCATTCTAAAGAAAGGTGATCCTACAGAATGTGGAAATTATCAAACAATATCATTAACATTGCATGCAAGTAAAATCTTGCAGAAGATAATTCAAAAACAGTTACAGCAGTATATTGACAGAGAACTTCTAGAAATGCAAGCTGGTTTCAGGAGAGGACATGGAATGAGGAATATCATTGCTGATGTCAGATGGATCTTGGCTCAAAGCAAAGAATACCAGAAATACATTTACTTGTGTTTTATTGACTATGCAAAAGCATTTGATTATGTGGATCATAACAAATTGTGGATAACATTGAGAAGAATAGGAATTAAAGAGTGCTTGATTGTACTCATGAGGAACCTGTACATAGACCAGGAGGCTGTCGTTCAAACAGAACAAGGGGGTACAGAGTGGTTTTAAAATCAAGAAGAGAGTGTGTCAGGGTTCTTTCCTTTCACCTTACTTATTCAATCTGTATGCTGAGCAAATCATCTGAGAAGCTGGACTATGTGAAGAATGTTGCATCAAGATTGGAGGAAGAATCATTAACAACTTGTGATACACTGATGACACAACTTTGCTTGCTGAAAGTGAGGATGATTTGAGGTACTTACTCATGAAGATTGAAGAACATAGTCTGAAGTATGGATTATATCTCAATATAAAGAAAACAAAAATCCTCACAACTGAACCTATGAACAGCATTACAAAAATTGGAGAAAAGTTTGAAATTGTCACAGATTTCACATTGCTTTTTTCTACAATCAACACCAATAGAAGCAGCAATCAGGACATCAGACAACGCATAGCACTGGGCAAATTGGTTGCAAAGGACCTCTTTCAAGTGCTGAAGAGCAAAGGTGTCTCCTTGAGGACTAAGGTGTGCCTGACACAAGCCATGGTATTTTCAATCACCTCATATGCATGTGAGAGCTGGAAAATGAATAAGAAAGACCAAAGAAGAGTCAATGCTTTTGAGTTGTGGTGCTGGTGAAGAATGCTGAAAGTACCATGGACTGCTAAAAGAGCTAACAAATATGTCCTGGAGGAAGTACAGCTAGAATGCTACTTGGAAGCAAGGTAGGCCAGACTTTATCTCACCTACTTTGGTCATGTTGTCAGAAGGGATCATTCCCTGGAGACAGATGTCAAGCTAAGGTGGAGGATAGACAAAAGAGGGGAAGGCCCTCAACAAGATGGCTTGACACAGTGGTTGCGGCAATGGGCTCAAGTATGGCAAAAATTGTGGAGTGGCTTGGGACTAGACAGTGTTTCATTCTGTTGTGCCTAAGGTCACTATAAGTCAGAGATGACTCAATGACACCTAACAACAACAACAATAACTGGGTTGTCCTCATTCTGGATGATTGTCTTTGTTTTGTCCTTGTCCTGTAAAAGACTTAATAAAGAAGTATCTATTAAATCTACTTAAGTGTGGGGTCTCTTTTAACACAAAGTTTTGGTGATGATATTCTTCACATAGAATCCTCATGCACTGCTGATTGTACTTCCCCTTTGGAAATGATGAAATAAAAGAGCAAAACAGATTTCAACAGGTGGTTTGAGAAAAGAAAGTAAAGTATTATAACGAGATGTGCAAAGACGTATAATTAGGAAACCTAAAGGGAAGAACAGGCTTGGCATTTCTTAAGATGTGTACTATTTTTTTTTTTCTCTTTGAAATTATGTTTATCATTTTGAGGAACTGCCAAATTGTTTTCCAAAGGGGCAGTACTATCAGCAATGCATGAGGATTCTACATGGAGAACATTATCACAAAAATTTTTTGTTAGGGGAAAAGAGGCCACAGATTCAAGCAGATTCAATAGAAACCTTTATTTTTATTAAGTCTTATACAGGAGAAGGACAAAATAAAGTTTAAGGTGACACTGAATAAAATTAAAACAAGTCCACAGAATCAAAATACAACCTTGATTTTACCCCACCTGAATTTAGAGACTGCCTGAAGAAGAGATCTGATGCATGAACTCAAATGACTGAAGACCATCTAGGTTGTGGGATAACATCACGAACATCATACAGGAAGAAAGCAAAGGCCATTAAAAAGACAGGGAAGGAAGAAAAGACCAAAATTGGATGTCAGAAGAGACTCTGAAACTTGCTCTTGAATGTAGAGTAGCTAAAGCAAATGAAAGAAATGACAAGATAAAAGAGTAGAACAGAAGATTTGAAAGAACAGTTCGAGAAGTTAGTAAATTATTATAATGAAATGGGCAAAGACCTGGAGTTAGAAAATCAAAAGGGAAGAACATGGTCAGCATTTCTCAAGCTGAAAGAACTGAAGAAAAAAATCAAGCCTCAAGTTTCAATCCTGAAGAATTATAGGGGCAAAATACTAAACAATGCAGACAGCATCAAAAGGAGAGGAACAGAATACATAGAGTCATTGTACCAAAAAAAGTGATGGATGTTTAACCATTTCAGGAAGTAGCATATGATCAAGAACCAATTGTATTGAAGGAAGAAGTCCAAGCTGTATTGAAGGAATTGGCAGAAAAAAAGGTCTGAGGAATTGGCAGAAAAAAAGATCTGAGGAATTGATGGAATACCCATTAATCAATGAACGGATGCAGCACTGGAGATGCTCACTCATTTATGCCAAGAAATTTGGAAGACAGCTACCTGGCTAACTGACTGGAAGAGATCCAGATTTATGCCCAATCCAAGGTAATGCTGTGGAAATTATCAATATCAAACCATATTGGTAATATCACATGCTGGTAAAATTTTGCTGAAGATAATTAAAAATCAGTTGCAAGAGTACATTGACAGGGAACTCCCAGAAATTCAAGCCAGGTTCAGAAGAGGACATGGAATGAGGGATATCATTGCTGATGTCAGATAGATCTTGGTCAAAAGCAAAGAATACTAGAAAGATATAAATAAAACCTGTGCTTTGTTGACAATGCAAAGGGGAAGACTCTCAACAAGAAGGATTGACACAGTGGCTATGATGATGGGGTCAAGCATAGCAAGGATTGTGAGGATGGTGCAGGACAGGTGGTGTTTCATTCTGTTGTGCACAGGGTTGCTATGAGTCAGAGCAGATTCCAAGGCACCTAACAACCACATCAACTTCATTGACCTTTTATTTCCCACCCAAAGTTGCTAATCAACTTTTCTTTCCTGTTCAAAGACCAGTAAATAGCAAAACCATTACCTCATGATTTAATGAAAAAAGACAATGGACTTACTTAATTTAAATTTCAAAAGGTTTCATGGCTGTTGGTGGGTGGAGGGCCAATTTTTTTTTTTTTTAATTTTTATTGTGATTTGAGTGAAAGTTTACAGCAAACTCATTTTCCATACAGCATTTCAAACACATTTTGTTTCATGACATTGACTGCAATTCTCCACAATGTAACAGCTCAATTCCCACCTCCACCCTGTAGTTACCTCTTCCCTGTGTCCTTCCCTCCCATGAACTCCTGCTCCCACTGACTGTCTCCTTGTGCTAACACTGCCCTTCTGTTCTCCCATGATTGATCACTCCAAGGAGTATATCTACCCGATATAAATGTTCACCCAATATGCCTGTCTATTGTTTGGCTGGAAGCCATAGAAATGAGTTCAGTTCCAGACGGGAAGGGTAACTAGGGGCCATAGTCTTGGGGGGCTGTATCAGGCCAGTAAACCTGGCTTTTTTTGTGTGTGTGTGATTTTGAATTTTGTTGTACATTGTTCTCCCACTCTATCCGGAATCTCCTGGATAAATTCCTTTCTGAGTGGTTAACAGTGGTAGCCTGGCACCATCTATTTCTGGTCTCATGGTCATAGGCTGAGGATCACATGGTCTACTAGTCCCCTGGACTAATTGTTTGCATGTGTCTTTATTATTATTATTATTATTATTATTTGCTCTCGATAAGGAGATGACCGCCTTTGCATCTAGATGATCACTTACAAGCTTTTAAGACCCTAGTCACTACTCACCAAAGTAGGATGTAGAACAATGTTTTTGTATAGTATGTTATGCCAATTAAGCTTGATGTCCCTTGTGACCATGGTCCTGAGGGAGGGCCAATTTTTTTAGCAGACAGACAAGAGTCCACCTTGTAACATAATCTCAGTTAATCTTAGTAAAGGAGAAGGGCAAGGTTTAATCAATCGTATTACCATTAGCCAATGATTAATCTTCTATTCTCCCACCTCTTCTCTGTAAAAGCTTTATTGTAATTAGACTACTTCCAGTCACTTTTTTTCCCCCAATTCAAAATGGTGTCCCTTTATACATCTAGAATAACTACTCAGAATAAACCTTTTGTTTCAATTTTGAGTTCTGGTTATTTTTAACAATAGAATTACCATATGATCCAACAGTTCCACTCCTAGGTATTTATCCAAGAGAATTGAAAACTTGCACATGAATGTCCACAGGAACATTATTCATAATAGCTAAAAAGTGAAAATAACTCAAATATTCATCAATTAATAAATAGATAAACAAAATGTGGTTTATTTATCTATACAATGGAATAATAATAATAATAAAAACAACCTCACTGATGTTGAGTTGATTCAGACTCTTAATGTCCCTATAGGATAGAGTTTTACTGCCCCATAGGGTTACTCTAAGGCTGTGATCTTTATGGAAGCAGTATGCCACACAGTGCTGCCACTAGGGTTGATGTCACTAGGGTTAGTGTAGTAACACATGATGTCACCCCCCACTCATGGACCTCCTCCATTATAAATTTAAGTCTCTTTTATACAATAGAATGCTATCAAACAATAGAATGGAATGAATTATTAATAGATGCTACAATATGGATGGGAGCTCTGGTAGCATAGTGCCTAAGGCACTTGGCTGCTAACCAGAAGGCTGATGGATCAAACCTACCAGCCACTCCTCAGAAGGCAGGTTGGACAATCTACTTCCATAGTGATACCACCTTGGAAACCCAAGGAGGGGTCACTAGGTGTCAGGTCTGACTTGACAGCACATAACGGCAACAACAACAACAATATGGATGAACCTTGGAAACATTTTATTTTGATAAAAAAGCCAGACATATCCAACTACATATTGTATGACTCTGTTTATAAGAAATTTTAAGGAAAGGTCAATTTATAGAGACAGAAAGCAAATCAGATGTTACCTAGGCCTCGTGGTAGGAATAAATCCTAGTATAAATTATCCAAGAGAGATTGCAAGTAGACACTAGGGAAGTTTGAGGTCATGGAAATGTTCTATTACTAGATTGTGTTAGTGGTTGCACAATTAAAATTATTGTACACTTACAATGGGTAAATTCTATGATATGCAAATTATGCCTTAAAAAAGCTGTTTTAAAAAACCCTGAATGTCACAAATTTACTCTTTCATATTTCTCATTAAAGAAACAAACAAAATTACTGAATAGGTATTTAGGGCATTTTATGTTCTTGTTTTCACTTCCTTTATCTGGTGCCTTCAGTCTTTACTGAGGAGAGTCGGTACAAAATACTGAATAAATAAACATTTAGTAAAGAAAAAGACACTTTCTTTTCAGTTTCAGGATCCAGCCTAGTGAATGAAAATTCTTTTAGAATTACATTATAATTCAATGACTACTTATGTAGAAATAAAATTATCATCACAAAGAAAATTGAGATACATTGCCAATGACATGTTTGATCAAGCAGAAACACTTTCAATGTCACAAAGACAGAATTAAATGAAGATATATTGAAAGGCATGTACACACACGCACACACGCACACACTCCAGAGGAATTTGTTTTCAAGGATAACTTTACATTTCTTTATCTAATCTTATTCTTTTCTGAGAAAGTCAAGGAATGAAGATTTGCCTCATAATGGCAAAAAGATAATAAAAACCTAGTATAAATCATCCAAAGAGACTGCCATTTTCCTTTTCAAAATTTCAAAAGCGATACATTTTAACTTTCTCTTGGCATTCCTTTTATTATTATTATTTTTTATTTTGATCACCAGAAAGACATTTTTCATGCAATTTAAACTAAAACCTCCCTTCCCACCAGAGTCATATGTAAGCCAGGTATGGCACAGCCCTGCGCACCACCTGAAGGGAGCCATCAAAGAGCAGTTTCTGTTAGCCACTGCAGGGTCTAGGAGCCAGTGCCAGCTGTGAGAGATTATTTGGCAATTTAAAAACTAGCTGCCATAGGTGCTCTGCTGCTTCCCACAGCCTACTCTGACCAAAAAGTGAGATAGGTTTGGCTTCGTTCTAAAAAGTTGCCTTTGTATTGACCGTCAAATTGTTTTTTCTGTTTCTGCTGATTTGTCAGTTATATAATGGGAGGTTCTGAGATAAGTTTGAATGAGAAAGAGAAAGTTAGAAAAACTTGAGTTTTCCTGTATAAGGATTTTCTTTTTCCCCCTAACAGAGATGGAGCCTGTAAGAGAGGCGAAGCCATAGCAACATGGCAGGAGGCTCTAGACCAAGTTGCAAAAATGATCATAAATCATTTTAGGTATGGGAATTTAATTTTCATTTTTGAAATGTCCATATTTCTCCAAAGTAGATTCCTGTTGTCTTTCCAATAGTTGAACAAAGTCAGCTACTCTCTTAAGCTCATGTAAAGACATGTGCATAATAAATGTCTTTTGTGGGGGTTGGGAGAAGTAGAATGGAGAAAGGCAAGAAAAGGAGCTGAGCTTCCTGTGTGAATCTAGGTAATTCAATAGATGCAGGAGTTCAGAACCAAAAGTGGTCATAGAAACATAAACTTCCATAAAATTCTTAGAAATTTGGTGTAAAGTAAGCCCTCCTGTACAGAGTGTCAAAACATTCCATTTGTAGTTGTTGTTGTGTGCCCCCAAGTGGATTCCAATTCACAGCAACCCTATAGGACAGAGTAGAATTGCCTTAGAGAGTTTCCAAGGCTATAATCTGTACAGAAGCAGACTGCCACATCTTTCTTCCATGGAGCTGCTGGTGGGTTCAAAACACCAACTTTTGGTTAGCAGTCAAGGACTTAATCACTGTGCCACCAGAGCTCCTTGTTTGTATTTACATATACTAATTGTTTTGTTGTCAGAGGTCATGTATATAAAGGAATGTATAAAAACCAAAAACTCGTTGCTGTGGAATGGATGCTGACTCACAGTGACTCTGTAGGACAGAGTAGAACTTCCCCATAGGGACGTTTGCAAAGCTTCAGTCTTTACGGAAGCACATGATCACATCTTTCTCCCACATAGTGACTGATAGGTTCAAAATGGTGACCTGGAGGTTAGGAGCTGAGTGTTTGTTTAACCTGTGCACCACCAGGGCTCCTAAAGGAATGTATATGTTGTTGTTGTTATGTGCCATCGAGTCAGCCCTGACTCATAGCGACCCCTCCTTGGGTTTCCGAGGCAGTATCACTACGGAAGTAGGATTGCCCAACCTTCCTTCCGAGGAGTGGCTGGTGGGTTTGAACCGCCAGCCTTCTGGTTAGCAGTCAAGTGCCTTAGCCACTATGCTACCAGAGCTCCTAGTAAGGTGTATATTGTCATACTTCTTCCTTTGTACTAATGCTATATTAATGTATATGTATTTAAAACTACCATACAGAAATGTTATCTTTAAACTTATAACAATATTAGATCAATGAGGTCAAATGCAGGTTATACTTTTAGGACACTTGCAGTAAAATTTATAAATTATATTCACTTCTATCTATTCCTAAGCCTGCTTTATGGTGCTAATCACTCCCATTCTGCCAGTTTATTCTCCTGGTAATTCATTCCAGATTTCTAAGTAACATGATCATATTACTATTCTTGATTCATAATTTGGGACTTAAGTTTTCTTCCTGTAGCAGTCAGTGTTCAACTCTGGAAATAGAAACTATTCTAGTAATTCAGTATAAGAAATAAAGAGATTACTAAATTGTTGGAGAGCTGAGTAAGAGAGAGGTATAAAGCCACCACCTCATGACTATGGGCTCAGTAGCGTAATATATAGCCTTGATATAGAGGCCAAGTAGGTGTTGAGGTTATTTCTACTGCTGACACATCCCACCCATGAAGTCCTGAATAGAAATGGGAATGTGAAGACAGTGTACTTAACACTCTTAACTATCTAACTTTTGTTTACCAGCAACCACAACCAAAGCAATGGCCTTTGCCTTACTTCTGTCTTCAAATCTCAAGTGAGTGCATTTTAATGACAGAACTTAAACTGCATCCAGAAGCATAGCCACAAGACTGGTAAATGTGGTCTGTTTTAGATTTCCAGTCTCTGTGATTAAGGGTATATATAGGAAGGGTTGGGCAATCTACTTCCAGAGTGATACCGCCTTGGAAACCAAAGGAGGGGTCACTATGAATCAGGTCTGACTTGATGGCACATAACAACAACAACAAAGAAGGGTGAGGATGTATGTTGAAAATCAAATGATCCTAACTAGTGCACTCTCATGTGTCACCACTTTCCTTCCCTCATATCCCAATGTATTATATGATAATTTTTGGCCAAATCAATACACAATATTTACATTGTGTATTGTGACTGTGCAAATATTGTGCATGATACCACACCTCTTTTGCATATAATCAATTTTCCTGCAGTTAATAATTATCTCACCTTTTCATTGCCTAAATTTACTAAGAACCTCTTGGTAATTTTTCTGAATGTTACATCTGTCACATGCCTCTTAACAAAATTTTGAGTATATTTAAATACAACATGAAGTGAGGATGGAGAAGTAAACATGAGGCAGTAAAATAAAGGTGTGTAAGTCTGGCTGAAAGTAGGGTAGGAAAAAGTAGCTCAAAGTCCCAGCATTCAGTATTCAGTTTTTCACTTAATCCTTTCCCTTGTTTTCAGCCTTCCATTTCCCCTCACTTTGTCTTTAGTTCCTGAGACCAGTAGTTCTTTGAATAAATTTCTCCAGAGACTCAATGGCTACATCACATGAGAAGAAGACCTAGACTCCCAAGTGCTTCGTATAAAACGTACAGTTTCGTAGCCCTTGTTTGCAGCTTGCGGGTCATCCCTACTTTCTATGGAAGCTGGTATAGCTTAGCCCTGAGCTGCATTTACTGATATCTTTTCCTGAAGATTACACTGCTAAATTAGTAATTCTCTGCTCCACCTTCTCTTCAATTAAATTTATTGAAATACTTCTAATTTATTATTGCCCATTCTTTTTTTTTTTTTTTTTTTTTTTATTATATATTTTTATATCTTTTTAGTTCTCAGTTTTTGTTTTTTTAAAAAAAATCTTTTTGGAGATTTCTGAAGACAGAAGAAATAGAAATGTAGTCAATATACTGTGCTTAATTAGAATTCTATGCCTTTTCCACTTATATCCACAATTTTTCAATAAAGTTTTATCTAACTTTTTTTCCTAGAATGAACCCTCAGAAACATGTTCATACTTTTTTTTTTTTTTTTTTACATATAAGGTAATTGAGACTCAGAAAGATTAAAGAATCCATTCAAAATCAACTAGCAAGAAATTGGCAGAGCCAGGAGTAAAAATTTGGCCTCCAGGATAACATTCAAACCAAAAACATGAAACTCACTGCTGTGGAGTCGTACCTGACTCATGGTGACCCCTCGTTGGGTTTCCAAGGTGGTATCACTACAGAAGTAGATTGCCCAACCTTCCTTCAGAGGAATGGCTGGTGGGTTTGAACCACCAGCCTTCTGGTTAGCAGTCAAATACCTTAGGCACTATGCCAAAAGAGACTGACATTTAGTAGATATAATAGAAATATTGATTGAATGAATAAATGATTTTGATTTTGGCAGATTCTTATCCAAGCTTTGAGTGAACTATCTTCTGAGATGTACTGGTAATGTTCTGTGTCTGGATCTGGATTCTCATTTCATGGTGAGTTTGGTCTGTGAAAAGTCCATTTTTGTACATTTTTTATTTCATGAGAGGAGTCCCTGGGTAGCACAAGTGGTTACTTGTTTGGCTGCTAACTGAAAAGTTGGTGTTTTGACTCCACCTGGAGGGAGGGACCTTGAAGGGAAGGCCTGTGATCAACTTCTGAGAAAAAAAAACAAAAAACTCGGCCACTGAAAACCTTACAGTTCTATTCTGACACACATGGGGTCCCCATGAGTTAGTGTAGAAATGACAGTAACTGGTTTTATTCATTATCTCATGACAAGGCAGGACTCAGGGAACAATGAAAGGACAGAAATTGGAAGTGGGGATGGGAAAGATATTCTGTGGCTGACCTTGCAGGACATGCTGTGAGAAGTCTGGTGTGCAGTCAGATCATGGTGTGCATAAGGTATTCTACAGAAAGCAAACAATCCCCTCCAGTAGAGTGAATGCAACAGGGAGATGGAAGATGTCACAAGTACCATCAAGCAAGTGGAGGGTGGGAAAGGACTATAAAAAAGCTAGAACTAAAGCAGATAAAAAGCATATTGTACATTAGAAGACAGCCCCCCCCCCCGAAGAAGAAGAGCTAAAGTATTGGCAGGTTTTCAAGAATAAACGTGTGATTCATTTCTTAAATCATCATAAGTTTATAAATATCTTTTTAAAACCATGTTGATAAAACTAGCTGTAGTGCAATATTTTAGTTGGTATACTACAGTTTTTTTAAAAAATGAAGCTATAGTACAAAAACAAATGTGATGTAAGAAAAGGGAGTATTATGAAAATGTACTATGCTTATTTTTGTATGATATTTTAATTTCAAACCATTTTAACCATAAAATATACAAATATATCATGATTATACAATTTTATTGAACATATAAAAAAAGTTTTGGGACATAAACAAAGAAAGTTACTAGACAATGTCCACTTCACTGAAAACATTAATATATAACTGAAAGCTACATTCTTGTTTTAACCTTTTATTCAAGTGTGATAAACATGCAGAAAAGTTAGTACATTATAATTGCACAGCTCAATGAATTTTCACCTGTGAAATTTGAACACACTTGTATAATGAAATCCAGATCAAAACACAGAACATTCCCAGCATTGCCAAAGCCCTCCTTGTACTCCAAAACCACTAACCAATCAACCAGTACCTCTGCCAAGGATAACCACTATCCTGACTTCTAAACCTCATATATTATTAGTTACACCAATTTTCATATTTTAATAAAACCATACAGTATACACAGCCTTATGTTTAGCTTCTTTCACTCAATATTGTTTTTGAGATTCATTCATATAATTGGGTGTAGTAGTGTATGATTCATTCTCATTTTTGTGTAATATTCCAATATATTGCACTTTATCCATACTGAGCTAACTAATTCACTGCAGTCGAGTCAGATACAACTCATAGCGACTCCTCCTTGGGTTTCTGAGGCAGTATCACTATGGAAGTAGATTGCTCAATCTTTCTTCCGAGGAGTGGCTGGTGAGTTTGAACCACCAGCTTTCTGGTTAGCAGTCAAATGCCTTAGGCACTATGCCACCAGAGCTCCCTTATCCATACTAGTTATTTTTATTTTTATTAAAATTTTTACTGTGATTTGGATGAAAGTTTACAGAGCAAATTGATTTTCCATACTTCATTTCATACACATTTTGTTACATGATACTGACTGCAGTTCCCGACAATGTAACAGCTCTCTTCCCACTTCTTTGCTGTAGTTACCTCTTCTCTGTGTCCTTCCCTCCCATACACTCCCACCCGCAGAGCTCTCTCCCTGTACAAGCACTGCTCTTCTGTTCTCCCACTACTGATTGCTCCAAGGAGTGGATCTACCTGATGTAAATGTTCACCCAACATGCCTGTCTATTGTTTGGCTGGAAGCCACAGAAGTGAGTTCAGTTCCAGACCTGAAGGGTAAATTGTTGTTTTTATATGCCGTCAAGTCAGACTTGACTCATAGTGACCCCTCCTTGGATTTCTGAGGTGGTATCACTATGGAAGTAGATTGCCCAATCTTCCTTCTGAGGAGTGGCTGGAAGGGTAAATGTTGTTGTTGTTATGTGCCGTCGAGTCGGCCCCGACTCATAGCGACCCCTCCTTGGGTTTCCGAGGCAGTAATCTCTCCTCTTTCCTCCCCACCCCAGTAACCTACAGAGTGAGCTCCCTTTCCTAAGCAAACCCGTCTTTGTCTTTGTACAGTAATGGGCTCATACAGTACTTGTCCTTCTGTGATTGACTTATTTCACTCAGCATAATGTCCTCCAGGCTCATCCACATTGTGAGATGATTCACGTATCCCTCATTGTTCTTTAATGTAGCATAGTATTCCATTGTATGAATGCATCATAATTTGGTTATCCATTCATCTGTCGATGGGCATTTAGGTTGTTTCCATCTCTTTGCTACAGTGAATTGGGCTGTGATGAACATAGGTGTGCATATGTCTTTTTGTGTGCTGCCTTTCACCTCTTTAGTATATATTCCTAGTAATGGAATTATTGGGTCAAATGGTATTTCTATTTTCAGTTTTTTAAGGAAATGCCACACCATTTGCCACAATGGTTGTACCATTTTACAATCCCACCAGCAGTGCACAAGAGTTCCAATCTCTCCACAACCTTACCACAATTTGTTATTTTCTGTCCTGTTGAACTTTGCTATTCATATCTTATCTCACCCTAGCAATAATAGTAATTTAAGTCTTTGATGCATCTGAAGTTAGCTTTTGTGTGTGGTGTGAGGTATGAATCTTGTTTCATTTTGCTGCAAATGGATAACCAGTTTTGCCAGCACCATTTGTTGAAGAAACTATCTCTTCTTCATTCAAGGGATTTTTGCCCTTTGTCAAAAATCAGATGACCACAGGTTGATGGATTTATTTCTGGGTTCTCAATTCTATTCCACTAGTCTATGTGTCTATTGTTGTACCAATACCTGGCATTTTTTCCTATTGTGGCAGAATAGTAGGTTTTGAGATCTGGGAATGTGAGACCTCCTACTTTGTTGTTGTTCTTCACTAGTGTTTTGCTTATCTGAGGTCTATCTCCTTTCCATAGAAAATTAGTGATCAGTTTTTCCATGTCCTTCAAGAATGTTAATAGAATCTGG
>NW_006921658.1:3500556-3501239 GCF_000298275.1 Orycteropus afer afer
CAGCTATGATATCCCTTGTTCCACGTCCTCTTCTGAATCCAGCTTGTACCTCTGGAAGTTCTCCGTCAATATAGTGCTGGGAACACTTTTGAAATATCTTCAGTAAAATCTTACTTGTGTGCGATATTAATGATATTGTTCTATAATTGCATTCTAGTCACCAGTGATAATTAACACATCCTGATTGCATGTTCAATCAATTTCAGACTGCAGAAGTTGATAAAAATCTTCAATTTCCTCATCTTTGGTTTTGGTGATTAGGGCATAAATTTGAATAATAGTCATTTAATGGGTCTTCCTTGTAGGTGTATGGATATTATCCTATCACTGACAGCATTGTACTTCAAGACAGATCTTGAAATATCCTTTGTGATGATGAATGCCACGCCATTCCGCTTCAAACTGTCATACCCGGCATAGTAGATCACATGGTTGTCTGAGTCAAAGTGGCCAAAACCAGTCCATTTCAGCTCGATAATGCCGAGGATATCAATCTCTATGCGTTACATTTAATTTTTGACAACTTCCAATTTTCCTAGAGTCATACTTTGTACATTCCACGTTCCGATGATTAATAGATGTCTGCAGCTGTTTCTCTTCAAATTGAGTGGTGCCACATCAGCAAATGGAGGTCTCAAAAGCTTTACCTTATCCACAGAAGTAAGGCTGGGTTTACTCAGATG
>NW_006921658.1:3501620-3511939 GCF_000298275.1 Orycteropus afer afer
ATGTTGGGTTAATGTATTGATTTCAGCTCTTCTTTTTTGATGTGTGCATTTATTGCTATAAATTGGCCTCTGATCACTGCTTTTGCTATATCCTAGCTATTCTGGTATGCTGTGTTTTCATTCTCATTTGATTCAAGGAATTTTTTAATTTCATTTTTTATTTGTCTATTACCCAGTAATTTTTAAGGAGAGTGTTATTCAGTTTCCATGAGTTTGCTCTTTTTCAGTTGATCATCCTATTGTTGATTTCTAATTATATAGCAGTGTGGTGTGAGAAGATGGTTTGCATTTCAATGGTCTATGCTGGAGAATGTGCCATATGCACTGTAAAAGAGTATACATTGTGCTGCTATTGGGTGAAGTGCTCTGTAGATGTCTACAAGGTCCAGTCGGTAGATTGTATTGCTTAGTTCTTCTGTGTCTTTGTTGAGTTTCTTTCCAGTTTTTCTATATTTCATTGAAAGTGGTGTATTAAAGTCTCCTCCTATTATTGTAGAGTTATCTATTTGTCTTTTCAATTCTGTTAAAGTCTGATTGATGTATTTTGGGGTACTGCTATTGAGTGCATATATATTTATTATGGTTATGTCCTTTTATTCAATCAATACTTTAATCATTACATAATGTTCTTCCTTGTCTCTTATGGTGGTTTTTGTCTTAAAGTCAATTTTATCAGAAATTAATATGATATTGCCACTCTTGCCATTTTTTGAATCCCATTTGCATAATATATCTTTCTCCAGCCTTTTATTTTTAGTCTAGTTTTCTCTTTGTCTCTAAGGTGTGTCTCTTGTAGACAACATATTGATAGCTTGTGTTTTCTTACCCAGTCTGCAATTCTCTATCTCTTGAGTGGTGCATTTAATCCATTTACATTCAATGAAATTATAGATGACTATGAATTTATTTTTGTCATTTTGTTATGCTTTATTTTTTGTAGTGTTGCTGATTTCTTTGTTCCATCTAACTTTTTGTGCTGAGCTCATTATGTTTATGAATAATGTTATCATTTCCTTTGCTGCTATTATGTTAGTATTTGCTAAATATTTGTGTTTGTCCTCTTTTTTATTTTGATGCAAAGGTTTACCATTTTTATTTGAGGTTACACTGTGATTTATAATTTTCTACCCAACTTTAGAACTGTCTGTCCTATATGACAATTGTCTTGACTTCCTAACCATTTAAAAGGTCTGTAACTACACTATTTTTCCTCTTTTTTGGTTTATAGTTATCCTCATTTGCCAATTGATTTCTCTGGTTCCCTATTTACTGTAAGCTTATTTTACTTTGGATACTTTTACAAATGGGTTGGTTTCTGGGTTATGTCATCATGTGTGTTAATGGATGATTGTTATTTGCTGTTGTTGATTCTCTGTTCAAAAGACTCCCTTTAACATATTTTGTATAGTTGGTCTGGTTTTAACAAATTTCCTTAATTTCTGCTTATCTGGAAATGTCCTAATTCCACCATCATATTTGAGGGACAATTTTGCTGGGTATATAATTCTTGGTTGGTAGGTTTTTTGTTTTGTTTTGTTTCATTTTTTTTTTTTTCCATGTCTTCATGTATATCATTCCATTGCCTTCTTGCCAGCATGGTTTCTGCTGAGAAATCGGAGCTTAGTCTTATTGGTTGCCCTTTGTAGGTAACTTTTCATTTTTTCCATGCTGCTTTCAGGATTCTTTCTTTGTCTTTGGTTTTGATAAGTTTTATTAGGATATATCTTGGAAAATTGTTTTTTGGGGGGTCTATTCTGTTTGGGGTCATTGAACTTCTTGAATGTCCTTCATCTTATCAGGAAAATTCTCTTCCAACAAATCTTTGACAATTTTCTATGTGGTTTTATTTGTCTCTTCCTATTTTGGAATTATGATTACATGTAGGTTATTCCTTTTGATAGTATCCCACATAAGTCTTATGGCTTCTTCATTTTGTTTTGATCTTTTTCTGATTGATTATTTCAAAGTTGTATTGAGGTATTTGTCTTCAATCTCACTAATCTTGTCTTCTATTGATTCAATCCTACTCTTTCGCATGTTCAATGTGTTATCTATTTCTGAAATTGTAGTGTTAATCTTCTGACTTTCTATCTGTAGATTTTGCATAATTTCTATTTTTTTAATTTATTTTGTCATTTTGGTTTTGTATTGTCTTCCCAAGTAGTTCTATTGTTTTGTCTGTGTTTTCCTTAATTTGGTCAGTGTTTTCTTTGATCTGTCTCTCACTCTGTTGAAGGTATTCAAATATAATTCTTTTGAATTCCTTATTAGGGAGTTCCAATGCTGCTTCTTCCTCATGGATATTTTCTGGGTTTGTATACTTGATCCTTGTTTCTATTACTTTATCTTGCTTCTTTATGTGGACTGTGATGGTCTGTTGTCTCTGAGACATTGTAACATCATTGTATTTATATTTAATTGGTGATTGACTTTTTCCTTTGTTTTGTTATGATATATCTGAGTAATTATGGTACTGTGTTCCTCTATTCACTAGTTGGCAGAACTTATTCACTCACCACCTGTCTCCTGGTTGGTGTGATAGAGAATGTCCATAGATCTCTGTTGGCTGTTTGTGAAGAGCAGTTAGGGGTGAGTCAGGCTCATATTGGCTGTTGTGATCATTGACCATCAGTGCAGAAGCAAATGGTGACCTTCATTCAGTACATGGGGCTGCAAAAGTTTTGGGCATGGTTGGGTCTTATGGGCATGGTTTCTGTCTTCCACTCAGTGAGACAAAAATATTTTTTAAAAAACACCAAAAAAGTTAAAAAAAGGACAAAAAGCACACACCACATAAAGACACAGGAACAATCACCAAAAAGAAATAAAAATAAGGAAAGACAATAAATGGGAAAAAATAATTAAAGAAATACTTTCAAAAGACCAAAGAACTATAAATAGGGGGAAAACAAAAACAAAAAAACTCTCACAATGTCTGGGGAGGGGAGAATAAGAGAAAAGAGCTAGAGTAAAAGAATAATGAAGAAAAAATGAGAAAGAAGGAACACAAGGGATGGGAAGAACCAAAAGAACGAAAAAAGATGGGAACCAGGAAAAAGGGAAGAGAAAAAAAAAAAAAAAAAAAGCCAAAACCTAGAACCTGGGAAGGGAAAAGGAAAGAATAAAAACAAAGAGGAAGAAACAAAGAATAATTTAAAAAAAAAAGCAAAACAAAAATTGAAGGTTGTTATCCAGGCTCCATCAAGCACATAGACTATGATGGGATTCCTGTTGGTCCAGTAGGTAGGTGCAGGTGGGGTTTGGCCACACCTACGTTCACAGAGAGGTTGTGGGGTATAAGAGTAAGAAGGGGAATATGGACCTTTCCAGTTCTCAGCCTCCTATGTGGTTGCCCATGCTGTCCCAGCAAGCGGAGCCTATTGGGTCTCTGGGATCCCAACACTGTTGCTTTAAATATCCAAAATGGCCACACCACTTGTAAATCTTCAAAATTACTGTACCCTCCAGAAAGACGAAAGTCCATAGCTCAGTTTGTTTCCTTCTTTGATGTTTCCCTTTTTAGTTGTCAGCCACTAGAGCAGTGTCCATGTAGCCCTTGGTGAGCAGGGCCAATTTTTATGTGATTGGCCTAGGTTCTAACACCATTTGTAAATACTCAAACTGGCCGTGCCATCAGTATAGCTGACAGTCCCTCTTCAGTCTTTTCATTCAGATTCTTCTACTAGTCGGTATTTAGTCCTCTTCTATAACATTTCTTTCAAAGCTCAGGGCTCTAGGATTATCTTCCATATCTATGTCAACTGGTTTCCCATTTCTTTGTTGAAGAGGGTCTGTGTAGCTTGTTTCTCTATTCTGCTGTATTACTGGAAGTCTCATACAAGTTATTTAAAAAGACAGACTCTAATATAAATGGTTAAATAAGTATTGGAAGACTAAAATGGTGTTTTGGGTTGAGTTTTGTCCCCCCAAATATGCATTTTAAATCCTAACCTCTATGAATGTAGTTATAACTCCATTTGGGAATGTGTTGTCTTTGTTACATCAATGTGGCAGGATTAGTGTAGGGTTTATCTTGAGTCAGTTTCTTTTGAGATATAAAAAGAGATTAAACAAGCAAGCAGAGCAGAGATGAGGGAAGAGAGATGCCAAGCCACATGAAGATCATCTAAGAGCAGAAGCTCAAAGGGAAAAGGACCTTCTTCCAGAGCCAGCAGAACAGGAAAGCCTTCCCCTAGAGCTGACACCCTGATCAGACTTCTAGCCTCCTAAACCATGAGAAAATAAAATTGTTTGCTAAAGCCACCTATTTACGGATTTCTGTATAGCAGCACTAGATAACTAAGGCAAATAGTAAAAGTGGTATATTCAGGGAATATAAAGACAATAACTTCAGGTAGCATTCATTAGGCTGGGCAACAAGGGAAAGAGGTTGAAATTATTAGAGCCTAGAAGTTTGGAGTGGTTCTGCAGTTTTGGGATCAAGACCTCTGAAGAGAGGTTACTGCTGAGCTGGTACTAGAGCTTACACATCTTGGAAGAGATGCCCTCTGAGGGAACTGGCCAGAGCTGATATCTCTGAGACAGGTGAGATGGCTGGTTCTGAGAGTGGAAAAGCATGGAAACTGCAACCAGTGCCATAGTGAAGAATCATTGTTGGGGTGATGCAGAAAGAGACAGGGAGCTAACAAAAAAAAAAAAAAAAAGAAAAAGAATCAAGTCCTTTCTCTCTCTTCTAGCCCTCCAGTTTCTTTTTACTGGTCCCACTGGCAGAAGTTACATAGATTCATGTGGTAAAGTAGAATGTTTGCAGAATTTTAACCTCAGGCTTACAAAGTAGAATACCGAACTGTAGTCTTGGAGTTTAGAAACAAGTTAAAAACCAGAACAGATCTTTTCCGAGTTATACCTATTACTAACAGTGCTGGTGTGAATATTCTAGTACATGTCTTTGGGTAAACATATGCTTACATTTTTGTTGGTTTTATAGTTAGAAGTGGAACTGCCAGATCATAGACTATGCATATGTTCAGTTGTAGCAGATACTGCTAAACAGTTTCCAAAGTTACACTAATTTATATTCCTACCAACAGTGTATGAAAGTTCTAGCTGCTTCACATCCTTGCTATTATTTTAGCCTTTCTGGTGGGTGTAGAGTGGCATCTAATTGTAATTTTATTTGCATTTTTCTGACAACTAATTAAGTGGAACATATTTTATAAAAGTATTGGCTGTTATGATATCTTCTTTTGTAAAATGTCTATTCAGATCTTTTGCCCATTTCTCTGTGGGTTTGTCTGACTTTACCTTGTTGACTTTCAGGAGCTATTATACACTCTTTTGATGGAAAAAAGTTCTTAAGTTTCAAAGTTTCCTTTAGAGAACTTTTTGAGTTCTGTTTAAGAACTCTTTGGCTACTTCAAGATTACAAAGACATTCTTTTTCTTTTTCCTCTAAAAATGTTCTCTCCCTACTCCTTTCATTGGGAGCTCTGGTGGCATAGTGCTTAAGGCACTTGACTGCTAACTAGAAGGCTGGGGGTTCAAACCCACCAGACACTCCTCGGAAGGAAGATTGGGCAATCTACTTCTGTAGAGATACTACCTCAGAAACCCAAATAGGGGGTCACTATGAGTTGGAGACGACTCGAAGGCACACCAGAACTACAACAAACCCCTTTCACATTCAGATCAACACTTGATCTGGAGTTGATGTTGTGTGTGATGTATGTCTTACTTACCTGGTTACCAGTATGTGGCTTTAGAAAACAAATTTATTTTCTCATAGTACTGGACACCACAAGTTCAAGTCAGGTTCTCAGCAGTATCAATTTCTTGTGTGGGATTTTCTCCTACTTTCTGGTGTATGCTGGGAATCCTTGATATCTTTTGCTGGTAATGGTCCCTCACAGGCAGCTGCTTTCCCCTGTGTTTGTCTCTATGTCTATTCTGCTCCTTTAATAAACACCACTGAAAAGTAATTAGGCTTAGGATCCATGCTATTCTGGTATGACCTTATTAACATAACAAAAGAAAATACGTATTTCCAGACAGGGTCATATTTACAGGTACCAACACTAAACCAAACTCACAGCCACTGAGCTGATTCTGATTCATAGCGACCCTTCCTTGGGTTTCTGAGGTGGTACCTCTACAGAAGTAGATTGCCCAATCTTCCTTCTTAGGAGTGGCTTGAACAGCCAGGCTTTTGGTTAGCAGTCAAATGACTTATATATACAGGGGATAGGATTTCAGGAGGGCATAATTTAATTCATAATAGGGTGAAATAGAGGATTAAGCACACTTTTTAAAATTTAGAAATCAAATTCAGTATTTGCTGAAAGTCCTACCCTTTTCTTTCTGCTTGATAGTGAGTGTCACCTTTGATATGTGTGTATATGTCTATTTATAGACTTTCATCCTTGGTAAGTATGTTAGCTTTCTATTTCTGCCATTACATATTACCACAAATTTAATGGTTTAAAACAACACCTTTATTTATTTATTTTTAATCTTACAATTCTATAAGTCATAAATCTGCATACAGTGTAGCTTGGTTGAGTTCTTTGCTTAAAGTCTTTAACAAAACAAAACAAAAGAAAAATAAAAACAGAAAAAACAATATTCTGACTCATGATGACCATATACATTTCAGAGTAGAACTGCACTCTACTCTTGAAAATAAACTGTGACCTTTTGGAAGTAGATTGTCATGTTTTTCTTCTAAGACTCCTCTGGGTGAGTTAAAACCAACAATCGTTAGTTTACTAGTTGAGTTCTTAACTATGGGGCAGCTGGTGGGATTGAATCTCTAACAAGGCAAAATCCAGATATTGGCAGGGCTGGGCTGTTATCTGGAAGATTAATCTGCTTCCAAATTCAATCAGGTTATTGGCTGAATTCAGTTCTTTGTTGTTGGAGGACTGAGGTCTCCATTTCTCAGTTGGTTATCATCTAGGGGTCAGTTTTAGCTCCTAAAGCTTGTCCACATTTTTCTCACACTTTTCATGTGAACTTCCTCCAAAAATAGTGCATTGAGTTCCTCTCATGCTTTGAATGAATCTCTTTGACTTGGTCCTTTTGTCCATCTTTCTGTCTCTTCTGTCTTCCTTTTTTGCTTTTAAGGGCTCCCTTAAAATCTCCCTATTTTAAGGTTAGCTGATTAGTAGTAGCCATAATTACATCTGTAAAATCCCCTCACAGTAGTGGACAGATTAGTCTTGATTTAATAACTAGGGTCTGGGAGTCTTGGAGTAACATTTTTAGAATTCTGCCTACTGCAGTCAGTGTGCCTATAGTTGTACCATTACTAATTATCTCAATTACTATAGTTTTATATAAGTTTTTGATGTTTAGCAATGTAAATTCTCAGGTTCACTCTTTTTCAAGATGATCTTAGCTAATATGCACATAATCAGGATACTAGAAGAAGAGAAGAGAGACAGTAGGGAAGAAGTAATATTCAGATACATGTTGTTGGTGCTGTCGAGTTGGCCCCAATTCATAACAACCCTATGTACAACAGAATGAAACACTGCCTGGTCATGCACCATACTCACAATCCCTGCTGTATTTGAGCCCATCATTGCAGCCACAGGATCAATCCATCTCATTGAGGGTCTCCCCCTTTCTTGCTGACCCTCTACTTTACCAAGCATGATATCCTTCCCAGGGACTGGTACATTTAGATGACAAGACCAAAGTACTTGAGACAAGTCTAGCCATTCTCTCTTCTAAGTTCTTCCAAGATAGATTTGTTCATTCTTCTGACAGTTAATGGTATTTTCAGTATTCTTCACCAGCATCACAATTCAAATGCATCAATTCTTCTGTGGTCTTCCTTATTCATTGTCTAGCTTTCATATGCATATGAGGCTACTGAAAAAGCACTATGGCTTGGGTCAGATGGGCCTTAGTCTTCAAAGTGATATCTTTGCTCTTCAACACTTTAAAGAGGTCTTTTGCAGGAAATTTGCCCAGTGCAATATGTTGTCACCTGATCTTTTGACTGCTTCTTCCACGGGTGTTGATTGTGGACCCAAGTGAAATGAAACCCCTGACAACTTCAATCTTTTCTCTATTTATCATGATCCACTTGTGAAGATGTTTGTTTTCTTTGTAAGGCATAATCTATACTGAAGACTGTAGTCTTTGATCTCCATCAGAATGTGCTTCAAGTCACCTTCACTTTTAGCAAGCAAGGTTGTGTCATCTGTATATTGTAGATTGTTAATGCATCTTCCTCCAATCCTGATGCTGCATTCTTCTTCATATAGTCCAGCTTCTCAGACTATTTGCTCAGCATTCAGATTGAATAAGTATGGTGAAAGGATACAACCCTGCTGCATACCTTTGCTGATTTTAAACCATGCAATATCCTCTTGTTCTATTTTAACAACTGCCTCTTAGTCTATGCACCAGTTCCTCAAGAGCACAATTAAGTGTTCTGAAATTCTCATTCCTCCCAAAGTTATCCACAATTTGTTATGCTGCACAGAGTCAAATACCTTTGTATAGTCAATAAAACACAAGTGAACATCTTTCTGGTATTCTTTGCTTTCAGCCAAGATCCATCTGACATCAGCAGTGATATCCCTTGTTCTACTTCCTCTTCTGAATCCACCATGAATTTCTGGCAGTTCCCTGACAATAGACTGCTGCAACTGTTTTTGAATATAATGCTCAGTAATTTCTCTGCACTGATTAAAAAGTCTTAAAGTTAGATATTATCTAATTGTCCTGCATAATTTATGTAACATTTACTGTTTTGTTAATGATGTATGAAATGACCTATTTTCCTCCATTTAGGAGAACACTGGGCTTTATCAAATTAAAAAAAAAAAAGAAGAAGAAAGAAAATGAAATGCTTATCTGACAAGTATTTAACTTCACCACTTTGATTTCCATTTTAAAAATAATGAATTAAATTAAGCATTTGTTTTTTTCCTTATGTTTATTTATCACTGTGTTCATTTCTATGAATGCTTGTTCATATCATGTTGCCAATGGCTTTGTTTTGCTTTCTTGCCATGCAGAGAGTTTAACATTTTACGAAGTTGAATTGTTCAGTTTTGTTTTATGGCTTCTGTTTTGGGTCATTCTTAAAAGGACATTCCTTTTTAAGATTAAGAAATAATGTCTCATTTTTTTCTGGATTTTTTTTTTTTAACTTTTTTGGGTTTGTTTATTTAAATCTTTGATCTAAATCTTAATTTATTTTGTGTTAATAAGTGACCATTTACTTTTTTGGGGATGTTGTATAAAGACCTCATCTCTACACTCAGACAACTTTTTTTTTTTCCAAATCCAAGCACTGTTTTTATCCAGAATATAAAGAGCATGCAAATTGGAAAGTGCCCCAAACTCCAGTTTAGAAAAGTTAGTCACCCAAGGTATGAGATTTTATATTTTCTGTTATAATAGTGTGATATGATCTATCACTTTTATATAGGCTTTCTAGCCATAGTCTTTTAATGCCCACCAAATGATTGGTTGAGACTATGCAGATAAGGTTTTTATGGCTCACCAAGGGAACTAGACAGTTTGTTAATAAGGAAAATTAGGTGCATGGAACATTCCGGGATTAGATCATACAAATAAAATGTGTGCAACTCAAGTGAGTTTGGATTGGACAATTTTGTCATCTTGCTAGGCTTAAAATGAGCCACTCCAGAGGCAGAAAGGGGGGATCACTACTACCAAGAAGAAGTGACAAGAGTGACAAGAGTGGAGTGAGTCCTTTGCAGCTGGGTCCCTGTGCTGAGAACCTCTTAGACCTAGGAAAAAGAGAGAGAGAGAGAGCTGTAACACTGGAGAAGGCACAAGTTGATGAATAGTAGTGGCAGAGAAGTGGTGACAGCAGAACCAGGAGACCAGAATGTGATGGCTCAGTGAGCTCCCTGGCCTGTGGAGTAAGGTGGTGACAATGGGTGTGTCAATTCATGGAATGAGAAAGCTGAGTACCTTGGGCGGAGGCTTTCTGGTGGACTGTGGTACCTCTGAGCACTTTTTGATGGCTTTAAAGAGCTTTGTGGAAATTATCGAACAATATCATTAATATCTCATGTAAGTAAGATCTTACTGAAGATAATTCAAAAATTGTTGTAGCAGTATATTGACAGAGAACTTCCAGAGGTACAAGCTGGATTCAGAAGAGGAGGTGAAACAAGGGATATCATAGCTGCTATCAGATAGATCTTGGCTCAAGGCAAAGAATACCAGAAAGATGTTTACTTGTGTTTTATTGACTATGCAAAGGTATTTGATTGTGTGGATCATGACAAATTACGGATAACATAGAGAAGAATGGGAATTCCTGAACACTGGATTGTTCTAATGAGGAACCTGTATTTTGACCAGGAG
>NW_006921658.1:3513799-3516008 GCF_000298275.1 Orycteropus afer afer
TTGTTGAGAAGGGCAGAGGGTAGGCCAAGGGACCAACAACCAGAGAGAGACCTGCCTCAGAGCATGACTGAGAAGAGGCTGTCCTGATGAAAGAACAGTATCTTGAGTATTTCCTGATCCTAATCCTCCCTAATAAACCCCACCATCATGAATATTGTCTCTGAGTTCTGTGTGGCCATTGAAATGAATTATCAATCACTTTCAGTGGAGAAGTGGAGAGTGGCTTGGGAGGGATGGCTCTTTTGAATAGGTACTAAGGTTGGAGAAGAAGCTCTTGTAGCATAGTGCCTAAGGAACTTGACTGCTAACCAAAAGTCTGGTGGCTCAAACCCACCAGCCACTCCTCAGAAGGAAAATTGGGCAATCTACTTCCATAGCGATACAACCTCAGAAACCCCAGGAGGGGTCATTATGAGTCAGGTCTAACTCAATGGCACATAACAACAATACAATGACATGGTTGGAGAGAGGAAGTATGTCTCATCACTGTTTCAGAGGAATTAGCTTTGGGCTGTTGATGGTTATTCTATCTCTTCCTCAGATGAGGAGGACTGACGCTGCCACTGCACCATTGTTACAGATAGATAGTATCATAGTAGAAGCTCATTTATTAATCTATCTGTAGAATAAGAGTTTGAATGCATATATACAGAATCTTAGGAATCTGTGGACAAGTTATCTTGCTCAGCAGCAGTTTTAAGAAAACTGGGAGGAATTTGGACAGCTTAGAAATATTCACAAGATAGTTGTGAACTGGGCCAGGCCCAAGGACCTTTCTTTTAACCTTTTAGTTATTTGTTCAAAGATAAAAGCTTTGTTCAAATATGTTTTACTAAAAGGAAACAGAATTTTTCAGAGATTGACCTGTATATAGGTTTGTATGAAAATATCATGGGGTTAACCATATAAAAGAAATCTTCCTCTGAGCTTTTTTATCTCAATATCATTGGAAAGATTCAAAAATTAGATCTAATTGCACAAAACTTGTTTTTGTAACAATATTCTTATGTATATCTGTGGTAAAAAGATTGAGTAAAGAACTAGCTTGTCCAAGGAGAAGATAAGAGAAATACTATGATAAACAACTACTCTGCTCAAACATGCTCTCATTTCTTTTTCTTCAGTTTACATCTTCTGTGAAGACTTACTAAAATATAGTATCATCAGAGCTTTTATTTTGTGCTTAGTGTTGTAATGCTGTAACAGAAATACCACAAGTGGGTGGCTTTAAAGAACAGAAATTTATTTTTTTAATGTTCTCGATGCTAAAAGTCCAAATCAGGGTTTCAGCCATGCTAGCTCCCTCCCTGTTGGTTGTCCTGGGCATTTGTCGGTTTTTTTGGCATCCTCACATGGCTTACGTCTTGCCCTATGTATAAATATCTCTGTTTCTAATCTACTTTCTTTATAACTCAGAAGGGATATGATTTAAAACCCATCTGGCTTTACTTTGATCTAATTAACAGGACACAGAAAACACTATTTCCAAACAGGATTACATCTACAGGTACAGGAGTTAGAATTCTAACACATATTTTGAGGGACACAATTTAATTAATAATATTGTGTATCTCTTCTGTATTTTATTATTTAGGTCATGAGAATATGTAAACAGAATCTCAGGTGTCTATAATTCTATGAATATATCTTAAAAATGAAAGACATCCTTTAAGATAACCAGTTTAATATACTCTTTGATTTAGTAATCTCTCTACAACATCCCTGAGTGTGCATCTTCTGAATTTTTTTTTTTTCAGTGACATAACATTCACTGTCTTTTAAGGTAGTTTGTGGTATTGCTGGATAATATTATTATAGGATATCTCTTCCTTATTTCCTCACAAATGAACTCAAATTTAGAAGAGCAAATCATGGTGGTGAATGGACATGAAATCATATAGTATAAGGAATACCGGAAAGAGCCTGAGGCTGTTTCTCTCTTTGATGAGCATACTCAGGGGAGACAAAGGAACCCTCTGAAAATACTGAAAAGACAATTACATGTATTGAGGATTAAATTTGGTTTGTATGATGCCAAAGAAAATAAATTGGCGGAAGTTACAAAAAAACAGATTTTAGCTTACTAAAAGAGTTGTCAACAGTGATGGTTAAGGATGGTGTGATAGTTGAAGATGTGTCAACTTGGCTGGACTTCACTTGTGAGTGGTGTTTCCCATGATGGATCACATGACTGCGTCCTAAGCGGCCG
>NW_006921658.1:3518938-3520399 GCF_000298275.1 Orycteropus afer afer
ATATATATATATATATACTTTGCTGGTTTTTGTGTTTCTCTAGAGAACCCAATCCAACACAGATGGACTTGGTTGCTTTAGGAGGTAGTAAGATCCTCACCACTACAAAAACAAACAGGTTGGCAGACCCCTTGTTGGGACCACCGTAGATGATCCTCCAACACTGGTCTAGTTCTAACAGTGGATTATGTGACTCTATGAAATATGACTCCCTCTAACTTCCATATGTCCCTGCAACCTGAGAATCGTTCCTCTTTGCTTGTCCTAGGTTGGACACATAAGAGAAAATTGGACCCATTGGAGAAAGAGACTGAAGGAGTTTGTGAATTCTAGGAATCACCCACACCAGCCAATATTTTGCAAAAACATCTAATGTGCTTACTATTGCTAATGTAACAAACTACCCCAAACTTAGTGGCTTAAAATAAATATTTTGTTGTGTTCACTGATTCTGTAGATCAGAAATTTGGGCAAAGCATGGTATGAATGGCTTGTCTCTTCTCCTAATGTCTGGAGCTTCAGCTGAGAGGACTCTATTGCTGGAGCTGACTTGTGCTGGACTAGGGATCATGTGGAGCTGGGAGCTAGAATCATTGTCTTCACACTCATGTCTGATGGTTGATGCTGTTTGTCATTTAGAATATTAGCAGGAATGGTGGGCTCGAACATCTCCATGTAGGACTTCCTTATGGTCTAGGCTTCTTCAAAGTATGGTGACCTCAGAGTAATCCCTTTTGTGTGGCAGTAATGAGTCCAAAAACTGTCTCAGTAAGAAAAGTATAAACTGTATCACCTTTTCTGACCTAGCCTTGGAAGTCACATAATACCCCTTTTGTTGAGTTCTGTTGATTAAAACAGAGTCACCTGTCTACTCAGATTCTAGAAGAGGAGACATAGATCCCTCTCTTGAGATAATTAGTGAAATTAAAAAATGAACACATGTCACTTAAGGGAATTTCAATTAAAGGACATATTGTAAAAGACCTTTGAAAAGGAAAACAAGCTTCTGCTTGTTTTCCATTTGGGAGGAAATAGAAAATAGACTACATGTAGAAAAAAGAGGCTCTTTGGGGCTTATTTTGTCTAACGAATGCCTCTTCATATACTGGCCCTATATGTCTTCCTGCAAGGTAAAGTCATTTTTGATTTTTTTTTTTTAATTGTGATTTGGATGAAAGTTTACAGAGCAAATTCACTTTCCATACAGTGGTTCACATATACTTTGTCTCATGACATTGACCACAGTTTGCCACAATGCAACAGCTCCCCTCTCACTTCCTCCCCATAGTTACCTCTTCCCTGTGTCCATCCCTCCATGCACTTCTGCCCCCTGAGCTGTCTCCCTGTGCATAAGCACCCCTTCTTTCTCCCATGATTGTTCTCTCCAAGGAGAGTATCTACTTGAGGTAAATATTCAACTCATATGCCTGTCTGTTGTTTGGCTGGAAACCACAGGTGTTG
>NW_006921658.1:3544208-3544855 GCF_000298275.1 Orycteropus afer afer
TTTTATAGAACATGATTGAAAGAAGAAAAACAAAAACTGCTTCATGTTTGTATTCCACTAATTTCAGACCATTTGATATTTTCATTAAAAAATGTAGCCATCATTTAGCAAGGGGCAGGTCTTGGGGAAGTGATGTGTGGGAGTATGGAAGATGCCAGGTTGGAACACAGGCTTATTTGTAAAATTTTGCTGGGAAACTGAAATGTAAACTCACACTGTAAATTGTCAAGCAATTATGCTTTTTATTTTTTTGATAAGCATTCCAAATTTAAAAAAAAATATTGAATTCAGAGAAATTATTTGATGTCAAGTTCATCTCATATGATTCTCCTCAATGTTGTCTAATCTTTACCACAATGGATTATTCCTAACTTCTTAATTGGGCAAGCTCTTTTGTTGTCTTAGGGATTTGGTACATGTTCTGATTAATTTCTCCAACATGTTTACCTAGGTAACCCCTATGAATTACTTAGGATTAAAATTATGTATCATAACTCAGAGAGGTCTTTTCTGATACCTAAGCCTAAACTAGGTACTCCTTTGTTATAATCACATATATTCTTTCCATTTTCCTTTTTTTTTTGTTTCCACTCACTGTAATTTGTACTTATCTAAACCCCACAAAAAGAAGCTCTGGTGGTACAGTG
>NW_006921658.1:3546275-3547018 GCF_000298275.1 Orycteropus afer afer
CATTGAACCTTTTTATTATTATTATTATGCATTTTACTGAAATACAATTTATGTACAGTGAAATACACAAAACTAAAATGACATGGGTCAATGCTTTTTTTTTTTTTTTTTTCAGTGTTCCCTCCCTTGGCAACCAACAAAGAAAGTTTCCCTCCATATATAAACCTTTCCTTGACCCTCTGACATCGAACCTTTGTCATCAATAACAAAATGTTTAACTTTTGAGTTATTTTTAACAGAGGCACTGGAAAAAGTTCCTATGCCCCAACTCTTTCTGTGGGTTGTACATGGTCCCAGTCATCCTTACCAGGCATGTAATGAAGTACTGTTTCCTGGAACAGCAAATTATATAGCCAGTACCTAACTAACTTTGAACTCTTACTCTGTGCCTATAAGATAAGAGATTTTGTGTGAATTATCTCATTCAATCATTATTAGATATTTATGTTGTAAATAGGAGCTTTGGTGGTGTAGTGCCTAAGGCATCTGACTGTTGACTAGAAGGCTGGCAGTTCAAACCCACCTGCCACTTCTTGGAAGGAAGACTACGCAATCTACTTCCGTAGAGATACCACCTCAGAAATCCAAAGAGGGGTCGCTTTGAGTCCAATAGACTCTGGTAGCATAGTGGCTGAGACACTTGCCTGGTAACCAGATGGCTGGCAGTTCAAACCCACCAGCCACTCCTCGGAAGGAAGGTTGGGCAATCCTACTTCCATAGTGATACTGCCTCGGAAACCCAA
>NW_006921658.1:3547623-3551372 GCF_000298275.1 Orycteropus afer afer
AGAATGAACCCCTAAAACGATGACCCTGAAAAAAATCTATAAAACTTAAACTATATATATCCCCTGAAGTCTAATTCTTAAAACAAATACTAGTTTAGTTCAACTAGTAAGGAATGTCTGCCCTGAGCATTATGCACTATGAAGATCTATACATATGGGATCAATTTGACAACAATAACTCAAAAGATTGGAGAGGAACCTTAGGGGGCAGTAAGCTTATGTCAATGGGGATGAACAGCTCAGAAAAGGAGGATGAGAATGGTTGTACAAAGAACATAATAGATATAACTGAATTATACATGTTAAAACTATTAAATTGGTGTATATATATTTTTGTTGTATATATTCTCAACAGCAACAAAATGAAATGAATTATTGAAAAATAAAACAAAACCTTATGGATCACAACTGTCTACTCCACAACTGATCATCAGGATGGCACGAAACCAGGCAGCGTTTTGTTCCATTGTCACATGGGATCACCAAAATTTGGGGGCTGATTTGATAACAGCTAACAACAACATGATATAGGCACTAGTACTATGGAGCTCTGGTAATGTAGTGCCTAAAGCACTTGACTGCTAACCAGAAGGCTGGCAGTTCAAACCCACCAGCCACTCCTCAGAAGGAAGGTTAGGTGATCTATGTCTGTTGCGATACTGCCTCAGGAACCCAAGAAGGGGTCGCTATGAGTTGGGTCTGATTCGACGGCAGTAAACAACAACAACAACAACACTATTAGCTATATTTTACACATAATAAAAGTGACTTGCCTAGTCACTTAAAAGTCATACAACTAATAAGTGGCAGAGCTCACGTTTGAACCCAGGCAATTTGATTCTAAACTCTGTACTTTGTACTTCCTTCCGTACTATTCTGCCATTAGGGAATTCAGTCTCCATGATAGATGCAATGTAAGTATAATACTTAGAATAGAAGAAAAAGGTTAATTGGTACATAATCTGAATAGATTTATGCAAATGAGAGTAGAGCTGTCAAAGGTCAGGTTTTTTGGAGGTATATGAGGAATCTCTTGGTCCCCTTTTTGGCACAAACAATTAAGTGATTGGGCATCAGTCAAAAGCTGGCAGTTCAAACCCACCCCACCCAGAGTTGCCTGGAAGACAGATCTGGCAACCCACTTTCAAAAGGTTAACCAGAGCCAAACTCACTGCCGTTGAGTTGATTCAACTCATAGTGACCCTTTGTTGCTTTCACAAGGTGGTATCTCTATGGAAATAGATTGCCCAACCTGCCTTCTGAGGAGTGGCTGGTGAGTTTGAACCGCCAACCTTCTTGTTAGCAGTCAAATGCCTTAGATACTGTACCAACAGAGCTTACAGCTTTGAAAATCCTATGGAGCAGTTCTGTTCTGCACACTTGTGGTTGCTATGAGTTGGAATCAACCTGCTGGCAACTGACAATAACCAACAAATCTCTGCTGTTGATCTCCACACGTAAAGTACTCACTCAGAAACTTTCCCTTCACGCCTCAAATCTGAGTGTCAGACTTGGGACCTGGAGCTTGAGAACTGACATTACAGTAATTTTGTGACATTGTTCCTCAGGTGTCTGAAAGTGCAGGATTTGGCAGACAGCCTACTGCTCCAATTCTTTTCCACCTCTAAGGGACAAAAAAAGGCTATAAGCTCTTTATGGAAAAGAGAGGGAACAAACAGCTACTCTTTCATCACCATCTCTCTGTGACCTTACATTGGGCTCAAATACCTTGCGGATTATCCCTGAATGACCCATGATGTACCTCTTTAAATGTTTTCTCTGAATCATACTTAGATGTTAATGCAGTAGGCTTGAGGGAGCCTTTATCTGCACAGGTTCTTCTGTATCAAAAAGTCTTTAAATTGAGTATTTGCTTTAGAACTGGAATAAATCCCAATTTTGACTTTAATTTGTGATTAGCAAGAAAATACATTATTTCCACTCTTTTTTTTGTTAAATATTTGAAAAAGGTTGTAGTGAAAATCAATTGTAGAAATGAACCCCTCACTTCCACCCTCAAAATCTTGATAAAGTGTGACATCTGAGGAAAATTAGAGTTAAAAAAAAAAAAAAGCAAATAATTACAATTTGAATGAATTTTTTAATTTGACAACATAGGAAGTGTCTGGTGAATTATAACTTCAATATGTAAAATGTTAAGAAGAGAATGAATGAAAATATTCTCCAACAAATAGTTGTTTCCAAAATTTACTAAAAAAAAATCATGAGGGACAAATTCAAAGCAATTTCTGCTGCATAGCGTGTTCAAAGGTTGCACCCTACTAGAGGAGTGGCCACATGCTACTAACCCTTGATTTCTCAACATGTTTCCTGGCCCCCAGATGCCCCAAAGCTGCTTTATTGTCTCCTAGAATGCCCTGGAATGACTTCCTTGCTTGCTCTTTGTTGTTTCTCTTCCTTGCTTCCCTCTCTGTTACCAACCTCTTACTCTTCAGCTCTGTGGCTCTTGGATTTAGGATTACATTTAAAGTTGCTATTACTGTACTAAGTAGGCTCTTACAACTTTAGACTCTCTAGTATCACAGTCATGTACTTTCTTTTTCAGAATTAGATGTTGAGGGGAAAAACATCACAGCTTGCTTCCACTTCTACCTTTCCTTCCCCTTTTGACAGAAAAGAAACCAAGTACTCTCAAAATGAAAATATGCTTTCCCCCAAAATTAGTTCTACTTTCTGTTGCAGTTGAACCAGGTGAATATTTTGTTTACAAGAACTTAAACCCACTGCCACCAAGTCGATTCCAACTCATAGTGATCTCATAGTGATCATAGGGTTTCCAAGGCTGTAAATCTGTACAGAAGTGGACTGTCTCATCTTTGTCCCGCAGGACGGCTGGTAGGTTCGAACCACTGACCTTTTGGTTAGCAGCCCAATGCTTTAACCACAGCACCACCAGAGCTTCTTTGTTTACAAATATGCTTAATTTCACTTCCCACAGCAATGAGTTCTGGAGGAACAATTTTCAGGGATGGATTGACTCACTGCAATTGTATTTTACCCATTAATTCATAAATCAGGGGAAAAAAATTATTTTCAGTTTTTTCCCCAATGGGAGGCAATCTTAAACATTTTTGCTGTAGTTTTGAATATCCTTTTAAGATAACGCTTGAAATTTTACTTTTGCTGTCTACTTGTGGGGCTACATTCTCTCTTACAGTTACTCAAACTTATTCACTCTGGTTTTACTGGCTGTTTAAGTTTCCTTTCTCAATGCTACGTTTCTAAAGTAGCCAGGAGGAACTTAGCATTAGGCACATAGGCAGTGTCTAGGGCCCATGCTACGTTTAGGGGCTGACAAAAATACTGTAACTTTAATTTGTTTTAAATGTATAAGGAAAGAAATGAACATGATAACAATGACATGTAATAACGAATCTAAATCAAAACCAAACTAAACCAACTGCCACCCAGTCGATTCTGACTCACAGCAACCCTAAAGGACAGTGTAGAACTGCTCCCCTAGGGTTTCTAAGACTATAAATCTTGACAGGAGTAGACTGGCTCATATTTTCCCACCAAGTGGCTGCTGAATTTGAACCCCTGACCTTTTGGATAACAGCCCAATGCCCAATGCTTTAACCGCCGTGCCACCAGAGTGCCTTTTAATGAATCCAGCTTGTATTATATTCATCTTTATACCAAAGCGGTCATAAAATCTATTGTAGGACTTTTTTTTTTAAATGGAGAAAAGGGGCTACAGAAGCAAAAGTATCCTGGGCCCACAAAAG
>NW_006921658.1:3551741-3568485 GCF_000298275.1 Orycteropus afer afer
TTTGAACCACCAGCCTTCTGGTTAGCAGTCAAATGCCTTAGACACTATGCTACCAGAGCTCCTTCGACAATAAGTTAGCCTTCAGATATTGATCGAGTATCTTAATTTAGATTTGCTTTTCCCTTATCACTATTTTTAAAACATAGCTTTAAATTAATGGGTAGCATAGTGCCTAAGGCATTTGACTGCTAACCAGAAAGATGGCAGTTGAAACCCACCAGCCAGTCCTTGGAAGGAAGATTGGGAAATCTAGTTCCATAGTGATACCTCCTCGGAAACTCAAGGAGGGTTCGTTGAGAGTCCATTCCAACTCCAGGGCAGTGAGTTTATCATTGGCTTTGTTTATCATTATTTATCGAGACCATGGCGCCATCTACTGGCAGTTTGAAGAACACTCCTATATACTTGGATTGACAGAAACGATGAGATTGAATCCTGTATCTCATATATCTACAAAATGAAGAAACAGCTCATGTCACTTTTCCTCCCTTTGACAATTCAGTGCCTCCTATCCCTATTCTGCTTCTTAAAAGCCAGTTTTTAACTCATCAAACAAGTCATGTTTTTTGCAATTTCTATTGAATCATATACTCTATTATCTTTTTCACCTATGCTCTAGATTTGTGTTTTCAATTGCTAACCAAACTGGGTGTCTCTTTAAACTCCAATTAAAATTAATTTGCTATATTAAGGACAGCTTCTTCTAAACTGGCCTATCCAAGAGTATCTTGCAGAGTGCAGGAAGTCCATCTCTGCCTGATTTATCTAAGGCATCTCTCTGTCTCATTTTGCCTTTATTTCTAGAAAGTGCCTCCTGTGTCCACATCTTGTATTGTTTTAATCCAGAAGATGTACACATACGCAGAAGACTCACCCAGACTATCACTTTTTTTAATCTACTCTTTTCTCTGTGGAAATTTTTTGGCCCTGACCCTTTTATACAGAACTTCTTGATTATTTTGATCCCCTGGTTACATCTTTCCTGACACTAACTCTCAATGAGACATCTTTTAGTCTCCAGTTTGGCCATGACCTTAATCTACCAGTGGTTCCCATAAGGACTTCCTATCAGAATTTCTGAGACCTTGTTAAAAGTCCAGATATTCAGGTCTTCATCTGAGAGATTCTGATTCAGTGAGTCTATTGGTGGCTCTGGGAACCTGCATTTTAATAAGTTCTTCAGGAGATTTCTGATGCAGCTGTTGTGTTTGGGAACCACTAGCACACATGATAAACTTACTCCTCTGAACCCAGATCACAAAGCTGTCCACAAGGTAGCCCAAGCCCATCCTTGTAGTGTCCAGTTTGCCATCTCAATCGACCATTCTTCTACACTGCCTGTACTTTCCTCCCTCCTGATTCTCTCGCTTCTTGTCCCTTTCTAGCTAGAACAATTTTTCTCATCCTTTAAATTTCAGATTAATCATCATGTTCTCTTGGAGGCTTTTCTTTTCCCTCCTCCTGTCTTCCCTTTGCACTGACCAAATAAATATTCCTCTATCTGTGTCACCAAACCAAAATTAGAGACCATATCACTTTATAAGCTTTATACCTTGCATCTAAATATTTAAATAAATGTAGGTAGCAAGTAATTTTGTGAACATGACTCATGGACTTCCTGCCTAAGAGTCATCCAGGGGTGTGTCCAGTGAAAGATTTCCACTCTAGATCTATTTAGTCAGAAATTCTGGGGGCTCCATCTGCAATTGGTATAATAAATCACCTGGATTAGTCTTCTGCACATTAAAGTTTGAAAACTTATGGTCTATTAACTGCAGAAACTCAAGACATCAGCTGAAGTGTCAATCTCTCCATGAACTACATTAATCTACAGTACATGTCAGAGCACTCATAGCTTTATTGGCAGTGAGGCCAAGAGCTTGGCTTCAATTATCAATGTTATAGTTAATGGTACTGGTGCTTGAATTTCCTTTTTATTTCTTTAAGCATTGCTTTGCTTTTAATCAGATCTCCCAAACAACCAAACAACCAAAAAACCTAAAAACCCTATGCAAAACCAAGTATACTTTAGAGCAGCATCTTATTCACTTATTTAACCATAGGCCTCCTCCAAAACCATAACATTCCCTGCTTTTGAATATCAGAATCCTAAATTTGAGAGATTGAGGTTATATCCTAATCATTGCTTAGTCTTCATTTGCTTGTTGTGTATTTCTTGAGGGCAGGGACTGTTTTTTATACTTGTTGGCATTTTTAACCTGTAGTCTCCTGTTTTCATACAAAAGAGCATTCTCATTTTTCAATATCAGTTTTTAGCAATAAGTGAGATTAAACATTTTCTTATGGTTCTTTAGCAAATAATAATGAGATCACTATCTGTTCTCTTTCTTGGACCAGTGCCACACTGAACTCATTTTCCTATTGACTGTTACAACAATGCAAGCAATATAACCTTGTCAGTGAAACTTAGGCACATATTTGTAGAAGATAAAAAACAATAAAACCAGCAGAAACCAATCTGACAATTCAATCGAAGTCTATAATGTTGATTAAATACCTACAATGTGCTATACCTCAAGGGAAACAAAAGGAACCAGTCATTCCCTTGAGGAATTTACAACCTATAAAGAAAAAAAAAATCATACATAACCATCACATAACTAGTGGTGGAAAAGCTTTTTCATGATACCTACTCTTAAGCCAATAATTACAAAATTAGAGCAATTGCTAATAATTAGCTTTCTTTCTTCCATCTTCCTCCTTATTCCATCATTTCCGTTATCCAAGTACAAGGACTCACCATGCCTAAACTGTATCTACTTATTACCTCTTAATTATACTAATGTAATAGTCTTCTAACTGGTATTTTACTCTCCAATCCATGCATTAGACTGTTGCTGGATTATTTTTTTTTTCCCCCCTAAAACATTGCTTTAAATATGTAATTGTTTGCTAAATGTACTGCTTGAGTTTTACCCCATGACCTATTATAAAGTCAGGTTTTATTGTCTCTCTTAGCATTTATGGTCCTTTAAGGAACCCTAGTGTTGTAGTGGTTAAAGCACTTGGCTGCTACTGATAGGTTGGTAGTTCAAACCCACCAGGTGCTCTGCCGGGGAATGATGTGGCTGTCTGCTTCCATAAAGATTTACAGCCTTGGAAACCATATGAGGCAGTTCTACTCTGTCCTGTAGGGTCACTATGAGTTGGAATTGATTCAACAGCAGTGAGCTTGGTTGTTGTTGTTTAAAAGTCTGGGGACCATGTACTACCACTGTCTTGGGTGAATCATATGTTCCAGGTGATCATATGGTCACATTCAGGAAGCAATTCAGGTGTCATGTTTTTTTTTAATTTTATTTATTTTGTTGTTGGTGATGACAGTTCACAGAGCAAAACATATACCAATTCAGCTGTTTCTGCATGCACAATTAGTGACATTGATTACATTCTTCAAATTGTGCAACCATTCCATTCTCTTTCTCTGAGTTGTCCCTCCCTCATTAACATAAACTCACTGCCCTTCAAAGTTCCTATTTAATCTTTTAAGTTGCTGTTGTCAATTTAATACCATATATTGTTGTTATCAGATGCTCTGACTCATAGCGACCGTATGTACAAGAGAATGAGGTACTGCCCGGTCCTGCACCAGCCTCACAATCCTTGCTATACCTGATCCCATCATTCCAGCCACTGTGTCAATCCATCTTATTGAGGGTGTTCCCCCTTTTCGCTGACCCTCCATGTGGTAGTTAAGGTTGTTGTCAACTTGGCTGGGCCTGGTTCAGTGGGTGGGCAGCTGGAGGTAGTTATTCGCTGTGATGAGACTGGAATCAACTCCATGGTGGAATCTGCTGTGAGCAGCTGAGTAGCTGCTCGAGGGAGGTGGTCTGGTTCCCTCATCTAAGGAGAAGCTTTGGGATTGGTCTCTAGCTTTTTTGGCATGCTTGAACCCTGCATGTAGTCAAGTTATTGTTCAGCAGCCTGCCATGCTCTGCCAATCTTGGAACTTCTTCTGGACTTTAATTAGTTGCCTTTCGTGTTGCTTGGTAACATTGGGACTGTGCCCTTTTACTTGTTGACCTTGGGTTTGTCAGTCTCAGCAGTCAGAAGCTGCCTGAGTGAAAAAAAGCCTTTAGCTTCAGTGGACTGGGAACAAGAGGCAGAGCTGAAGCTCAAGGGTGAGGGGCTTTCACCTAGTCCCTAGAGCCTGGCACTTTGAACTCGGACTTGTAGCCTCCAAAACTGTAAGAGAATAAACTCCTGTTTGTTAAAGCCATCTCATTTGTGGGACATTCCTGTCAGAGTGGCACTGGTAACCAGAACACTCCACTTTACCAAGTTTGATATCCTTCTCCAGGGAATGGTCCCTTCTGACTACATGACCAAAGTAAGTGAGACGAAGTCTGGCCTTTCTCACTTCCAAGGAGCATTCTGGCTGCACTTCTTCCAGAACAGATTTGTTTGGTCTTCTGGCAGTCCATGGTGCTTTCAATGTTCTTTGCCAATGCCAGAACTCAACAGTGTCCACTCCTCTTCAGTCTTCCTTATACATTGTCCAACTTCCACATGCATATGAGGTGATTGAAAATATCATGGCTTGGGTTAGGTATACCTTACTTTTCAGAGACATCTTTGCTCTTCACATTAAAGAGGTTTTTTTTTTTTTTTTTTTCCCCCCAGCAGATTTGCCCAGTGTAATGCATCATCTGATTTCTTGACTGCTGCTTCCATTTGTGTTAATTGTGGAACCAAGTAACATGAAATCTCTGACATGCATATGAGGCAACTGAAAACACCATGGCTTGAGTTAGACACACCTTAGTCTTCAAAGTCATATCTTTGCTCCTTAACACCTTAAAGAGGTCTTCTGCAGCAGTTTTGCCCAGTGCAATATGACATCAGATTTCTTGACTGCTGCTTCTATGGGTGTTGATTGTGGATCCAAGTAAAATGAAATCTTTGACAACTCCAATCTTTTTTCCATTTGTCATGAGGTTGCTTATTGGTCCAGTTTTGAGGATTTTTCATTTTCTTAATGTTGAGGTGTAATCTTTACTGAAGACTGTCTTTGATCTTCATCAGTAAGTGCTTCAAGTCATCTTCACTTTCAGCAAGCGAGGTTGTGTCATCTACATATCTCATGTTGTTAATGAGTCTTTCTTCAATCCTGATGCTGCATTCTTCTTCATACAGTCCAGCTTCTCAGGTTAGTTGCTCAGCATATAGATTGAATAAGTATAGTGAAAGGATGCAACCCTTGCACACACCCTTCCTGATTTTAACCCATTCAGTATCCCCTTGTTCTCTTTGAATAAGTACCTCTTGGTTTATGTACAGGTTCCTCTTGGGCACCATTAAGTTCTAGAATTCCCATTCTTTGCAATGTTATCCACAATTTTTTATGATCCACACAGTCAAATGCCTTTGCATAGTCAGGAAAATACAAGTAAACATCTTTCTGGTATTCTTTGCTTTCAGTGAAGATTCATCAGCAATGATATCCCTTGTTCCAAGTCCCTTTTCAAATTCAGCTTGAATTTCTGGAAGTTCCCTGTCAATATATGGCTGCAAATGTTTTTAAATTATCTTTAGAAAAATTTTACTTGTGTGTGATATTAAGTATATTGTTTGATAATTGTTAGATCACCCTTCTTTGAAGTGGGCAAAAATATGGATCTCTTCCAGCTAGTTGGCCAGGTAGCTGTCTTCCAAATTTCTTGGCATAAATGATTAAACATCTCCAGCAATGTATCCATTTGTTGAAACATCTCAACAGGTATTTTGTCAAGGTCTGGAACCTTGTTTTTCACCAATACCCTCAGTGCAGCTTGGACTTCTTCTTTCAATACCATTGGTTCTTGATCATCTGCTGCCTCTTGTCGACCAATTCTTTTTGGAACAGTGGCTCTTTGTATTCCTTCCATCTTCTTTTGATATTTCCACCATCATTCAATATTTTGCTCATTGTTGTTGTTGTTGTTGTTGTTTGCCATCGAGTCAGCACCCGACTCATAGCGACCCCTCCTTGGGTTTCCGAGGCAGTATCACTACGAAAGTAGGAATGCCCAACCTTCCTTCCGAGGAGTGGCTGGTGGGTTTGAACCGCCAGCCTTCTGGTTAGCAGTCAAGTGACTTAGCCACTATGCTACCATAGAATCCTTCAATACTGAAATTAGAAGCTTGAATTTTTCTTTCAGCTTGAGAAATGAAAAGCACATTCTTTGCTTTGGTTTTCTAGCCCCAGGTCTTTGCATATTTCATTATAATTCTTTTCTTTGTCTTCTTGAGCTACCTTTTGAAATGTTCTGTTTAGTTCTTTTGTTTCCTTATTTCTTCCATTCACTTTAGCTACTCTCCACTTAAGAGCAAGTTTCAGAGTCTCTTCTGACACCCATTTTGGCCATTTCTTCCTTTCCTGTCTTTTTCATGACTTTCATTCTTCATGTATGATGTTCTTGATGTCTTAAAATGGTTCTTAGAAGAACATTATGCTTAAGGCAGACATTTTTCTACTTGTTAACCTAACTACTGTTCAGTTTTAATGAAACTTCAGGGGTTATTTCTGGTTAAAGTTTAAAGATTATCTCAAGGCAACAGTTGCAGGGGTTTATCTACCCTCCATAGTTCCACAAAATCTGGAGTGTATGAGAACTTGAAATTCTGTCCTGTGTTTTCCCCTTTTTGATCAGGATTCTTCTATAGAATTCTTGATCAAAATGTTCAATAATGGTAGTCAGGCATTATCTGTTTTTCTGGTCCCATAGCGAAGAAGGTAGTTGTTTATGGAAGTAATAAACCACACATTTCATATCTTCTTTCTATTCCTGGCTCTCCTTCTTCCCCTGTTGCTCCAGATGAGCAGAGGCACATTGTGGTGCCTTGAATGGCTGCTTGCAAGCTTTTAAGACCCTAGGAACTATGCAATGAACTAGGAGATAAAACAGAAGCATTAAACAGGTTATAAGGCCAATGAATTGGGATATTCCATGAAGCTAGGACCCTAAACCTGCAAACCAAAGAATCAAATATTATGAAGTGTTTGGATATACATAAGCAGTCTCAGCAGCTACTTTTTTTGGTCGTTGTTATAAATATATCTATCACACACATTTTGCCAATTCAACTTTTTACAGGTGTAAAACTTATTTGTAGCAATGACAATAATCAGCTGTACTGTCTATCCTTAATCAATGCAATTTTTCCATCATTGTTAACCTCCCTTTTCCCTATCCTTCCCCATCCCTGGTAACCACTAATAAACTTTAAACTTTGATCTCTGTACATTTACCTTTTCTTGTCTTTTTATATAAATGAAGTCATACAATATTTGTCCTTCTGTGATTGGCTTATTTCGCTCAGCATAATGTTTTCAAGCCCCATCCATACTATAGCATGTATCAAGACTTAATTTCTCTTACTGGCTGAGTAGTTTCCATTGTATCTATAACTACATGTTGTTTCTTTATACAATTCTTGATGGGCATTTAGATTGTTTCCAACTTTTGACTATTGTGAATAGTGTTGCAAAGAACATTGGTGCACACATTTTTTTTTTTTTTTGAGTCTGCTTTCAAAATTTTTGGATAGATATTGAAGAGTTGACTTTCTGGGTCATATGGTAGACTGGGCAATCTACTTCCTTAGAGATACCAGACCAAACCAAAACCAAACTCACTGCCATCTAGTCGGATCCAACTCAGCAACCCCTCCTTGGGTTTCTGAAACGGTATCACTATGGCTAACCTAAGGAGGGGTCGCTATGAGTTGGAAACTGCTCGACAGCTGTGAGTTTGCTTTTTTCATTTTTATGGTAGTTCTACTTTTAGATTTTTGAGGACCTGCCATACTGTTTTCACAGTAGTGATATCATTTTGTATTCCCATCAGCAATGGATAAGAGTTCAAATTTCCCCACATCCTCACTAGCATTTGTTATTTTTTTTCTTTCCTTTTACATCTTAGTCATCTTCTTCTTGTTAGGTGCCATTGAGTTGGTTTTGACTCATCCTAACCCCATGTAGAACAGTACAAAATGCTGCTTAGTCCTCTGCCATCCTCACGATGGTTACTATGTTTGAGCCCATTGTTGCAGCTACTGTTTCAATCCATCTCATTGGGAGCCTTCCTCTTTTGCTGACCTTCCACTATACCAAGCATGATGTTCTTTGCCAGGGACTGGTCCCTGCTGATGATATATCCAAAGTATGTGAGATGAGATCTCACCATTCTCATTTATAAGCAGTACTCTGGCTGTACTTCTTCTAAGACAATTGTGTCCATTCTTCTGCCAGTCCATGGTATATTCAATTTTCTTCACTAACACCATAATTCAAATGCATCAAATCTTCTATTGTTTTCTTTTTTATTGTTCAGCTTTCTCACACAAATGAGATGATGAAAAATATACTGGCTTAGTTGAAGTGCACCTTAGTCCTCAGATAGCTTTCTTAATGGATCTGAAATGATATCTCATTGTGGTTTTGATATGTACCTCTCTGATGGCTAAAGATAAAATTATGTAATCTTTTGGCAGTCCCCCATTCCAGACCCTGCCCATGAGCCATGTACTCTTACTCTGTGCCCTCATAATGTTATTGTTGTTGTTATGTGCTGTAGAGTTGGACCCAACTCATAGATACCCCTCCTTGGGTTTCTGAGGTGGTATCACTATGAAAGTAGATTGCCCAACCTTCCTTCTGAGGAGTGGCTGGTGGGTTTGAACTGCCAGCCTTCTGGTTAGCAGTCAGATGCCTTAGGCACTACACCACCAGAGCCCCTTATGCATCATGTATATAGCTCTGCTGTTGAACTTGCCAGTTTGCATGAATCTTTGCAGATCATTTCCCATCACTAGACAGTAAATAACCAGAAGATAGGTATCTTGTTTGTGGGGGATAGTATATAATTATGATCAAAACTGTGTCTTTAAATGATTTAAGCTAAGAGTTTCTTGGTGAAGTTTAGGAACTTATCTCAAGCCTGGATATCCTCCAAACTCATAGATTTACATTATGCACTCTCACCCACAATCCATTTGATAATTCTTGTGTATTGACAATTTCTATTGAAGTGACAAAAAATCCAATTCATACCAGATTAAAGAAAAACAAAATGGATCATGAATATAAAAGCCCAAATTGTAGCATTGTCTTTAGAAGCTCACTTAAGTCAATAGTAACTGGCTTCTATCCTTGACTTAACTCTTCATTCCTCTGGGTTGGCTTTATTCTGAAACTCCATATGGTAGCCCCTAAAGCTACAAGCTCATAATCTGTTCCAGTCATATCCAGTAGAAAAGCACATACCTCCCTCTCTTCTTCCCCATTATCTCTGTAAAAGTTTGGGAATTAGCTTTGATTGGCCCATGTACCTGTTGACTCTCTGAAAGAGCCCAAGAAAGGCATAAAGGACATGGAGAAACAAACATCTCCTTTATTGCTAGTGAAAGGGAATTTAGAAGATTATCTTAATGTGAGAGTAAAATGGACTTCTCACTGAACCTGCATCTATTGTAGATAAGCCATGAGTTCCTGATGATGATAAATTAATCCAAATCTTTCTAACAGCCTCTCCTCACCAACCCCCACTGCCCCCAAAGGCTTAGCCTATCCTGGGAAGCAGAGCAGAACCATGATCTCACAGACAGGTAGCCCTTGAGAGAATGTGTGAGGTTTCTAAATAGAACATGCCCAGTATTTTTCTTCAAAATGTAACAATCAAACATCTCTACCCTCCCTTTAGCTGCATGAGGGAAGGGGGAAATAAGAAGTGAATGTCTTTAAAAGGTGAATACAATATCAAGAATTATGAAGAAGTTTTCCCTTGCTATAGTGTCCATCTCTGAATTGTTCTCTGTGACCAGATGTCTGCAGACTGGTCTAGTATGAGTCACAAGCGTCCTCAAAGGCAATGTGGAGTCAGCACCATCTGCATTCCAGGGACTGAGAGATGAGAATATGATCCAAAACAAAACTTAGATGCAAATACCACTAGACTGAACCCAAACCCATTGCAATTGTTGATTCTGACTGATAGTGACCTTATAGGATAGAGTAGAACTACCTCATACAGTTTCCAAGACCATAATTTTTATGAAAGCAGACTGTCACATCATTCTCCCATAGAGTAACTAGTGGGTTTGAACTGCTGACCTTTTAGTTAGCAGCCAAGCTGTTAGTCTCTGTGCACCAGACTCTTTGCAAATACCACTAAACCAAAAAACTAAACCCACTGCCATTGAGACAATTCTGACTCACAGTGACCCAATTGGGTTTCTGGGTGGTAAATCTTTACCAAAGTAGATTGCCCCATCTTCATTCTGCAGGGTGGCTGGTGGGTTTGAACCACCAACTTTCTGGTTAGCAGTCAAATGCCTTAGGCACTGCACCACCAGAGGCAGGGTAGAAACAATGAATTTTCACTACACATTTTATATTGCCTATGATTGTTGGTGAGTACTTTTAGTTTTCTTATTTGTGAAACGGGAAGAATAATAACATCTACTCAAATGTGGTTGTAGTAGTTATGTTTGTGTGTCAACTTGGCTGGGTCTGGTTGAGTGGCTGGGAAGCTGGTGGTAGTTATTTCCCATGATGAGACTGGCAATCAACTCCATGGTGGGATCTACCACAAGCAGCTGAGTAGCTGCTTTAGGGATGTGGTTTGCTTCCCATATATAAGAAGCAGCTTTGGGAATGGTCTCTAGCTTATGGCACACTTGAGCCTTGCATGTAGCCGAGTTGTTGTTCAGCAGCCTGCCATGCTCTGCTGATCTTGGAACTTTCAATGGACTTGAATTAATGTCCTGCCATGTGGTTTGGTAACATTGGGACTGTGCCTTTTCACTTGTTGACCTTAGGTTCATCAGCCTCAGCAGCCAGCAGCTGCCTGAGTGAAGAGAAGCCTCCAGCTTCAGTGGGCTGGGAGCAAGAGGCAGAACTGAAGCCCAAGACTGAGAGGTTTTCACCTAGAGCCTGGCACTTAGAACTTGGACTTCCAGCTTCCCTAACTGTAAGAGAATAAACTGTTTCTTCAAGACATCCTATTTGTGGTGTATTCTTGTCAGAGTGGCACTAGGTAACCAAAACAGTGGTTATGAGGATTAAATGAGATTATGGGTGTAAAAGTATTATAGTGGTCCCACAGAAGTGAGCTCTCTGACCCCAAATCTTATAAAATTGTGATTCATTAAGAAAAGTGCAAAGGACACATTCTCAAAAAACAAAACAAAACAAAAAACCCACAAGCAAGCAAACAATCAAAAACCTCCAGAAGATAGTCTGCGAATTGTCAGTGTCATATATATGGGTCTTGGCAGTGACTGTCTAGAGGAAGCCCCTGCCAGGTTAGGGAAAGTACCAACTGGAGCTGACAAAGTCCCTTACACCTCATACATAATCCACTGAAATTCCAGCTTAATTGCCTTAAATGGTCATAAAGATTGTCTTCAGAAAGTCATGTCACCTGAATTTAGCACCAGATATCCTGATTAAACTTCTTACCAAGCCCCTAGTGCTTAGTCCAGAAGCGATACATAAAAAAAGTTATAAACATATGACCATATGCCTTTAAGGAGCTCTGGTAGCACAGTGCCTAAGGAATCTGACTGTTAACTAGAAGGTTGGTGGCTCAAACCCACCAGCCACTCAGTGGAAGCAAGACTTCTGTAAAGATTTACCACCTCAGAAACCTAATGGGGGTTGCTGTGAGTTGGAATCGACTCAATGGCAGTAGGTTTGGTTTTTGTTTTTGGTTATATATGTTTAGAAAACTCTGTGACCTGGATATTAGATTTTGTGGTAAAATGTGTACTAAGCTACCAGTGCTTAGCTCACTGGTTCTATGTAGTAATGAGGCATTTCACATGCCCGGTTGCATTTGTGCAAAAATGTGAAGATAATCCAAGGATGCAGCATGACAGGAAGACACTCTGTGATCAGCATCCAGAAAGGGCCAAGTAATGATCTCAGTGTTCTTTCCCTGAAGTATGACTGTGATGAGAGGAAAATAATGTGGGACTCTGACCTTCTTAGATGTACTATAAAAAGAAAAATGCCAATTATTAATCACAGTTCTTGAGAATATCTAGAGTTGGACACTCTCTCATACTGTTAGTAGAAACATAACTTGGTTTAACCATTCTGGAGGATAACTTACAATATATACATCTACAGCCATAAAATTTCCGTATCTTTTAGACAGAAATTCCACTTTTAGGAATTTATCCTAAGAAACTGTAGAGACATCTTTCACAATATTTGCATAGCCCATGAACCACTTCTCTGAATGCTTGGGCATGACACTATGTCAATTTGCTAGAAGAACAGAGAAAGCCAGTAAGTACAAGGAATGGAAGAGTTAATCAGAGAGGACTTCTGAACAGGAGAGCAAAATAAATTCAGGCTATGACACATCTAGGGAACCCTGGTAGCACAGTGGTTAATTGATTGGCTGTTAACTGAAAGGTCCTGGTTGGAATCCACCAGCTGCTCTGTGGGAGAAAGATGTAACAGCATGGTTCAGTAAAAATTTACAGACTTGGAAGCCCTAAGGGACAGTTCTACTCTCTTATGGAGCAGAATCCACTCAATGGGAATGGATGACACATCCTCTCTGCTTCAAACAAAGAACAATGATAGATAATATTTACAAAGAGATATCCAACATGACCTCGTCAGCTGAAAACCAAGGTAAACATCTTTATGGACCAGAAACAGAAAAGAAAAATTATAGTAGTGAACTGCGTTGAAGTCAAGAGCCTGTCAGACTCCTTTGAGGACAAATGGCAGGAGAAAGCTATCGAGATTATAGTAAAGACAGAGACCCTGTCAATGCCTTAATCCACACACAGAAGAAATTTCCTTTTGCTGAAAGAATGTAGTGGCTGATTGCACAAAGAAAGCATTCAAGCCAGAAAGACAGGGCAGAAGGTTTAAGTAACATTTTCAAGGCTGACAAACAGTCAATTAATAATACTGAATGGTGGTTACAAAGTGAGAATTGGGTCTCCCATCATGGACCAAATATATGGCATATGAATATACATAAGAAAAATGGTGCAAACATAAGGCACATGTAATGAAAATAGCCAGTCACCTGAGTTACATGACATCTAGCAGTTTCTTAGAAGTCATTAGAGATTGCTGTCAGAGTCCTTGGGCAGTGCAAATGTTTAAGCACTTAACTAGTAGCTGAAAGGTTGTCAGTTCACACCCACTCAGAGACCTTTGGAAGACAGACCTGGCACTCTGCTTCTAAAAGGCCACAGCATTGAAAACTCTATGGAGCAGTTCTACTCTGCACACCCGAGATCACTGTGAGTTGGAATCAACTTGACAACAACTAACACCAACAACATCAGAACCTATTGTGTATCCTTTAGAATTCATTTAATATAAATACGTATTGTCAAACATATGTAGAGAAGCAGATATGGACAAAAACAAATGTCCTCAGGTGAGCAAAGACGGTTGCCTTTAGGGAGAAGAGAGTGAGACCGCAATTCTTCATGGTTTTTATAATCCCTGATACCACTTCTTCAGGAAGCTGCTTGCATGTGGGTTTTGTCCAGTAACTGCGGATCTTTATATTAAATTGCACTTTTCTATTTAAACAGACTTAAGTAACTTCTTGTTCTTAATAACACAAGGAGCTTTAGATAAGTCGGGAAATGATGCATCTGGATCCAAATATATGCATGAGGTTATTGCTGAGGAGCTATTTTTAACACTGAAAAACTGAAAACAATCTAAATGTCCTCAATAGGGAAAAGTAAAGTGAGAGATTGGACAAATGTTTATGGTACATTAAACTGAAAAAAAAAAAGTGGCAATGGAGTATTGTGATATTTTTTAAGTTGTAAGTATATATGTGTAATGCAAATGTTAGTCTCTAATGCATCCTAAATCCTGCAACCTAAAGGGTGCCACATGGTCCTAGGATACCAAAAATAGCTCAAACTATTTCCCCATAAAATAAAAAATCAAACCCATTGCCTTAGGGTTCATTCCAACCATTGTGACCTTATATGTGTCAAAACAGAAATGAACTCCATAGTACTTTCTTGGCTGTAATCTTTATGAAAGCAGATCAACAGTTCTTTCTTCTACTGCAGCACTGGGCAGATTCAAATTGCCAAATTTTTGATTAGTGATCAAGTGCAAACTATTTATCCCACCCAGTGACTGCTAGTTGGTATATACAGGAATCAAATCGACTACATCTGTGGAAAGATGTGATGGAGAAGCTCAATATCATCAGGCAAAACAAGGCCAGGAGCTGACTGTTCATATGCAAGTTCAAGTTGAAGCAGAAGAAAATTTAAAAAGCCCATGGGAACCAAAATACAACCTTGATTATTTCCCACCTGAATTTAGAGACTATCTGAAGAGCAGACTGATTGCATGAACAACAATGACTGGGACCAGACAATTTTTAGGATGACATCAAGAATATCTTACAGGAAGAAACAAAATGTCATTAAAAAGACAGGAAAGAAAGAAAATAACAATATGGATGTCAGAAGAGACCCTGAAACTTGCTTTTGTATGGAGAGTAGCTAAAGAAAATGGAAGGAATGATGGAATAAAAGAGTTGAAAAGAGTTGAAGAGACCATTTCAAAGGACAGCTCAAGAAAAAAAATTATTATAATGAAATGTGCAAAGACTTGGAATTAGAAAACTAAAAGGGAAGAGCACACTCAGCATTTCCAAAGCTGAAAAAACTGAAGGAAAAATTCAAGTCTCAAATAGCAGTATTGAAGGATTCTATGGGCAAAATATTGAACAATGCAGGAAGCATCAAAAGAAGATGGAAACCATACACAGAGTCACTGTACCAAAAAGAATTGGTTGACATTCGACAGTTTCAAGAGGTAACATATGATCAAGAATGGTATAGAAGAAAAGAGTCCAAGCTTCACTGAAGGAATTGGCAAAAAACAAGGCTCCAAGAATTGACAGAACACCCACTGAGATATTTCAACAAATGGATGCAACATTGGAGGTGTTTACTTGTTTATGATATCTCTCATTCCATACCCTTCTCTGAATTCAGCTTCAATTTTTGGCAGCTCCTTTTCAATATGCTGCTGCAACCATTTTTGAATTATCTTCAGCAAAATTTTACTTGCATATGATATTGTTCAGTAATTTCCACATTCTGTTGGATCACCTTTCTTTGAAATCAGTACAAATATGGCGGTGTTGGTGATGAATACTGAAAATACCATGGACTGCCAGAAGAATAAATAAATCTGTCATGGAAGAAATGCTGCTGGAATGTTCCTTAGAAGTGAGAATGGCCAGACTTTGTCTCACATATTTTGGTCATGTTAGAAGGGACCAGTTCTTGGATATCATACTTGTAAAGTAGAGAGGGTCAGTGAAGAAGGGGAAGTGCTGCAATGACATAGATTGACATAGTGGCTGCAATGACGGACTTCAACACAGCAAAGACTGTGAGGATGGCATGTTGTTTTTGTTGTCAGGTGCTGTGGAGTTGGCTCTGACTCATAGTGGCCCTATGCACAACAGAACAACATTTCTGGTCCTGTGCCAGCCTCTCAATCCTTGCTCTACTGCAAACTCATCATTGCAGCCACTGTGCTAATCTATCTCCATGAAGGCCTTCCTCTTTTTCACTTTACCAAGCTTGATATCCTTCTCCAGGGAATGGTCCCTTCTCCCAACGTGACAAAAGTAGGTGAGATGAAGTCTGGCCACTCTTGCTTCCAAGGAGCATTCTGGGTGTACTTCTTCTGGAACAGATTTGTCTGTTCTCCTGGGAGTCCATGGTACTTTCACTTTTCTCTGCCAACACCACAACTCAAAAGCAACAACTCTTTTTTGGTCTTCCTTGTTCATTGTCCAGCTTTCACATGCATATGAGGTGATTGAAAATACCATAGCTTGGATCAGGTGCACCTTAGTCTTCAAAGAAACATCTTTGCTATTCAACATTTTAAAGAGGTCTTTTGCGGCAGATTTGCCCAGTACAATGTGTCATCTGATTTCTTGACTACTGCTTCCATTGGTGTTGATTGTGGAACCAAGTAATATGAAATCTTTGACAAATTCAAACTTTTTTCTATTTATTGTGATGCTACTTATTAGTCCAGTTGTGAGGATTTTAATTTTCTTTATGTTTAGGTGCAGTCCACACAGCACATTGTATTCTTTAATGTTCATCTGTAAGTGCTTCAAGTCATCTTCACCTTCAGCAAGCAAAGTTGTGTCATCTTCATATCACAGGTTGTTAATGAGTCTTCCTCCAATTCTGATGCCACATTCTTCTTCATAATCCAGTTTCTTGGATTATTTGATCAACATACAGATTGAATAAGTATGGTGAAAGGATACACCCTCGAAACACTCCCTTCCTGATTTTAAACCATGCAGTATCCCCTTGTTCTGTTCTTATGACTGCCTCCTGGTCTGTGTAAAGGTTCCTCACAAACATGATCAAGTGTTCTGGAATTCCCATTCTTCTCAATGTTATCCATAATATGTTATGATCCACGCAATTGAATGCTTTTGCATAGTCAATAAGACACAAATACATCTTTCTGGTATCCTTGCTTTCAGCCAAGATCCATCTGAGATCAGCAATGATAACCCTCATTGCACATCTTCCTCTGAATCCAGCTTGAACTTCTGGAAGTTCTCTGTCAATATACTGCTGCAACCATATTTGAATTATCTTCAGCAAGATTTTACTTGTGTGTGATATTAATGGTATTGTTTGATAATTGTTTCCTTTTTTTTTTTTTTTTGTACATTTT
>NW_006921658.1:3568963-3579662 GCF_000298275.1 Orycteropus afer afer
CTTAGCCATTACACCACTTCTGTAAGCTTCCCTCCTAGTTTCTGATGTCTATTGGCATCCTTAACATTCCTTTACTTGTAGATGATTCTCACTTATCTATCTTCCCTTGAGTGTGTGCATGTATCTTTGCCTAATCTGTTTTTTTTTTTTTTAATAGCACAGAAGTGATTAGATTTAGAACCTACTCTACTTGGGAATGATCTAATTAGCATAAAAAACAAAACAGGATTACATTCATAGGTACAAGGGTTAGATTTCTAATACATACATTTTGTTGTTGTTAGGGGTCCTTGAGTCATCTCTGACTCATAGTGACCCTATATACAGCAGAATAAAACACTGACTGATCCTGTGCCAGGCCCACAATGCTTGCTATACCATCGTGTGGCCATGGTGTCAATCCATCTTGTTGAGGGCCTTCCCCTTCTTTGCTGGCCCTCCTCTTTACCAAGCATGGTATCCTTCTCCAGGGAATGGTCCCTTTGGACAACATGACCAAAGTAGGTAAGACAAAGTCTGGCCATTCTCGCTTCCAAGGAGCATTCTGGATACACTTACTCTAGGACAGATTTATTATTTCTTTTATCAGTCCATGGTACTTTCAGCATGCTTCACCAACACCACAACTCAAAAACATCTACTCTTCTTCAGTCTTCCTTATTTATTGTCTAGCTTTCACATGCATATAAGGCAATTGAAAGTACTATGACTTGTGTCAGGTGCACCTTAGTCTTCAAAGAGATATCTTTGGTCATATATTTTGGAAGTATATAATTCAATCCATAATATTACCCATAAGGATTCAAATAATCAGCTTTTAACAAGAAATAATTGGGGATCTACAAGTATTTGGAAGATGTGGAATGGGGGATTTTATTGTTGATGTCAGATGGATTTTGGCTGAAAGCAAAGAATACCAGAAAATGTTTACCTGCATTTTATGGACTATGCAAAATGATTTGAATGTGTGGATTATAACAAATTATTGATAACATTGAAAAGAATAGAAATTCCAGAAAACTTAATTGTGCTCATGAGGAACTAGTACATAGATTAAGAGGCTATAGGGAGCGGTGGTGTAGTCCCTAAGGCATTTGACTGTTAACCAGAGGGCTGGTGGTTCAAACTCACCAGCTACTCCTCAGAAAGATGGTTGGGCAATCTACTTCCGTAGAGACACCACCTCGGAAACCCAAGGAGGGGTCACTATGACTTGGATCCAACTCCATGGCAGTGAGTTTTTCTGAAGAGGCTGTAGAATAGAACAAGGGCTATTGCATGTCTTAAAATAAGGAAAGGTGTGTATCAGGGTTGTATCCTTTCACAATAGTTATTCAATTTGTAGGTGGAGCAAATAATCCAAGAAGCTGGACTATATGAAGAAGAATGTGGATCAGGACTAGAGGATGACTTATTAACAACATGTGATATGAATATGACACAACCTTGCTTGCTGAAAATGAAGATGATTTGAGGCACTCACTGATGAGAATTAAGGACTCCAGTCTTCAGTATGGATTACACCTCACCGTAAAGAAAACAAAAATCCTCACCATGGGACCAATAAGCAGCATTACAATAAATGGAGAAAAGATTGAAGTTATCAGGGATTTCTTTTTACTTGGATCCATAATGAACACCCATGGAAGCAACAGTCAAGAATTCAGATGTTGTATTGCACTGGTCAAATGTGTTGCAAAAGGCCTTTTTAAAATGTTAAGAAACAACAATGTCACTGGAAGACTAAAATGTGCCTGATCCAAGCCATGGTATTTTTGATTGTCTCATATGCATGTGAAAGCTGGACAATGAATAAGGAAGACTGAAGGAGAGTTAATGTTTTCAAATTATGGTGTTGGTGAAGAATACTGAAAATAACCATGAACTACCAGAAAGATGAAGAAATCTGTCATGGAAGAAGTGCAGCTGGAATGTTCCTTGGAAATGAGACTGGCCAGACATAGTCTCATCTACCTTGGTCATGTTGTCAGAAGAGATCAATCCCTGGAGAAGGATATCATGCTTGGTAAAGTGGAGGGTCAGAGAAAAAGAGGAAGACCCTCAACAAGATGAATTGACATGGGCTGCAACAATGGGCTCAAGCATAGCAAGGATTGTGAGGATGGCAGTGTTTCATTCTGTTATACATAAGGTCACCATGAATCAGAGCCTACTCAACAGCATCTAGCAACAATCAATAGCATTAGTATTTTACACTGTGTTAATTACTTATAATACAGAGACATAAAAGAATATTCTCTCTCCTAAAGCAAAGCAATATTCAGTTAGGGAAGCACATATCTCTTTCTCCTGAGTGTGAGAACATTGAAATACAGTGGGGAAAGTAGAGGGAGCTATGTCTGTGTCAGGACACCCCAGTAGGCAAGAGTGATTTAGCCAATGAAGGAAAGGAATGAGGAGCCTGAAAAACTTCTCATGGGAGGTTCCCTATTAAGTGAGACTTGTATGATCTCAGAAGGAAAACAAGCACAAGTTATCGAAGATGAACAAACCTATAGTCAGGAAACCCTGAATAAAATAGAAATCAGAAGCAGAGGAAGAAAAATGAGTCAGCTAGATCCCAAATAATAAATATCATGCAAAGTTCATTTTCAATAAGATGAATCACCCCTTTTGTAGAGTCGTGGGAGTAATAAGCATTCAGGGAATCATGGGAAATACAGTCATAAATGAGGTCAAGGATCACTGAGAAAAGAACATGTTTTTTTTTTACTGGATAAGTTACTACTATCTTCTGTCATATTTGAATAATGTTTCAACCTTGCCAAGAAGTGCTATCCATGGTTTTTTAAAATTAGGAACAAATTATTTAGCCTTTTTCTGGGATTTGAGGTATGAATGGGAACATCCAAACAGAGAAGAGAAAGGGTGGCGTGAGTGCATGAGGTAAGCAGTGCAAACTTACAGTTTTAGCATGTGAGTAATAGAAACATGCTCTTAATAATAAATTCACCTTAGAACTCTGCATATATAAAGAATGTGTGTGTATATATATATATATATATATATATATTTACTCAGAAGTGATCAAATTGAATGTGAATGGGCCATATTCAAGATCAAATGGATTCTTTCTTATTGAAGTATCTCCACATGAAGAATTACATCAGTGTCAATCTTTACAGTGCCTGCTCTCAGTGTGCTTGTGACTAATCAATTTCTCTTTCCGCATGAGAGATTAACTTTTACTTTTGAGAAACTGTACCACAATGAGAATCCATCTGTATGGAAAAAAATAAGATCAAAACACAAAACAGTAGCAATAATGTTTGACTGAAATCCATTTTATTCCCAGAGCTCATGTATCTATAGAAGCTCTCCTGTTATCTAAATCTTCCTCTCCACCTCCTTTCTATATGGTAACTATTAAAGCGCTATACGGAGCTCTGGTGGCATAGTAAGGCATTTTGTTGCTAACCAGTTGTGGTTCAAACCCACCAACTTCTCCACAAAAGTAAGAAGAGACAATCTACTTCTATTAAGATTTACAGTCTTGCAAACCCAGTGGGTGTCACTACGAGTCAGAATTGATTTGATGGCAGAGGTGGATAAAATACTATACTCTTGTGTTATTTAAAGCAATTTAGTAAGGCTTTAAATGTAAAACACATTGCTACATGTTTACTTTAGAATCCAATTTGCTTCTTCCTAGGTAGAATAGACTATACAACAGATAGTTTTCACAAATGAACAATTGCTAAGCATCATAGTATGTTTTAAATTCTCTGACTTTAGGGAAAGTTTCTTACCTTAGATCTCTGTTATTTTCATATAGAAAAGATGAGACCTGGACCAAATTATTACTTTTTATTTTGTTGTGGTAAAATATATATATAACCAAACATTTGGAATTTCAACATTAAAAAAAAAAAAACTTTTATTGTGATTTGGGTGAAAGTTTACAGAGAAAATTCATTTTCCATACAGCAGTTCATACACATTTTTTTCTCATGACATTGACTGCAGTTCCCCACAATGTAATATCTTCTTCCCACTTCCTCCCCATAGTTACCTCCTCCCTGTGTTCTTCTCTTCCATGAACTTGTGCCTGCCCTTCTTGCTGTTTCCCTGTGCAAACACTGCCCTTCTGTTCTCCCATGACTGATCATTTCAAGGACTGTATCTACCTGATGTAAATGTTCACCCCATATGCCTGTCCACTGTTTGGTTGGAAGCCACGGGAGTGAGTTTGATTCCAGACCTGAAGGGTAGCTAGGGGCCATGGTCTCATGGGTATCATCAGGCTCTATAAGACCAGTAAATCTGTTTTTTTTTTTTTTTTTTTAATGATTTTGAGTTTTGTTCCACATTGCTCTCCCTCTCTATCCAGGATCTCCTGCACCAATCCTCCTTCGAGTGGTTGACAGTGGTAGCCTGGCACCATCTAGTTCATCTGGCCTCATGGTCATATAGGCAGAAAATTGCATGGTCTACCAGTCCCTTGAACAAATTGTTTCCATGCATCTTTTGTTTTCTTCATTCTTTGCTCTAGATGAGGAGCGACCCATTATTGTGTCTAGATGGACACTTGCAAACTTTTAAGATCCCAGTCACTACTCACCAAAGTAAGATGTAGCATAATGTTTTTATGTAGTTGTAGTTGTTATTGTTGTTAGGTGCTGTTGAATTGGCTCCAACTCATAGTGACCCTATGTATGACAGAACGAAACAATTCCTGGTCCTGTACCAGCCTCACAATCCTTGTTATACCTGACCCTATTGTTGCAGCCACTGTGTCAATCTATGTTGCTGAGGGCCTTCCCCTTCTTCACTGACCCTCCACTTTACCAAGCATGATATTCTTCACCAGGGAATGATCCCTTCTGACAACATGACCAAAGTAGGTGAGATGAAGTCTGGCCATTCTCGCTTCCAAGGAAGATTCTGGCTGCACTTATTACAGAACAGATTTGTTTGTTCTCTTGGAAGTCCATGGTACTTTCTGTAGTCTCCGCCAACACCACAATTCAAAAGCATCAACTCTTCTTCAGTCTTCCTTGTTCAATGTTCAGGTCTCACATGCATATGAGGCTAATGAAAATACCATGGCTTTGGCTAGGTACACCTTAGTCTTCAAGGAGACATCTTTGCTCTTCACTTTAACGAGGTCTTTTGCAGCAGATTTGTCCAGTGCAATATGTCATTTGATGTCTAGACTTCTGCTTCTGCTGATGTTGATTGTGGAAACAAGTTATATGAAATCTTTAACAACTTCAACTTTTTTTCCATTTATTGTGATGCTGCTTATTGGTCTAGCTGTGAGGATCTTCGTTTTCTTTAGGTTGAGAAGTAATCCATACTGCAGACTCTAGTCTTTAGTCTTTATCAGTAAGTGCTTCACATCACCCTCACTTCCAGCAAGCAAAGTTGTGTCGTCTGAGTATCACAGGTTGTTAATGAGTCTTCTTCCTACAATCCTGATATCAAGTTCTTCCTCATTCAGTCCAGCTTCTCGGATTATTTGTTCAGCATACAGATTGAATAAGTATGGTGAAAAGATACAACCCTGGCACACTCCCTTCTTGATTTTGAACCATGCAGTATCCCCTTGTTCTGTCCAAACGACAGCCTCCTCATCTTTGTAGAGGTTCCTGATGATCACAATCAAGTGTTCTGGAATTCCCATTCTTCTCAATGTTATCCATAATTTGTTATGATCCACACAATCAAATTGTTTTGCATAGCCAATAAAATACAAATAAACATCTTTCTGGTATTCTTTGCTTTGAGCCAAGATCCATCTAACATCAGCAACGATATCCCCTGTTCCATGTCCTCTTCTGAATCCAGCTTGCATTTCTGGAAGTTCTCTGTCAATATACTGCTGCAATCATTTTTTAATTATCTTCAACAAGATATTACTTGCATGTGATATTAATGATATTGTTCAAGAATTTCCACATTCCATGGGATCACCTTTCTTTGGAATGGGTAAAAATATGGACCTTTTCCAGTCAGTTGTCCAGGTAACTGTCTTCCAAGTTTCTTTGCATAGACAAGTGAGTGTCTCCAGAGCTGTATCCATTAGTTGAAACATCTCAGTGGATATTCTGTCAGTCCCTGGATCCTTGCTCTTTGCCACTTTCTTCAGTGCAGCTTTGACTTCTTCCTTCAATACTGTTGGTTCTTGACCATATCCCACCTGCCGAAATGGATGAACATCAATCAATTCTTTTTGGTGCAGTGACTTTGTGTATTCCTTCCATCTGCTTTTGATGTTTTCTGCATCATTCAATATTTTGTCCACAGAATCTTTCAATATTGAAACTCGAGGCTTGAATTTTTTCTTCAATTCATTCAGCTTGAGAAATGCTGAGCATGTTCTTCTCTTTTGGTTTTCTAACTCCAGGTCTTTGCACATTTTATTATAATATTTGGCTTTGCCTTCTCAAGCTGCTCTTTGAAATCTTCTGTTCAGCTCTTTTATCTTGTCATTTCTTCCATTTGGTTTAGCTACTCTCCATTCAAGGGCAAGTTTCAGAGTCTCTTCTGACATTCATTTTCTTCCTTTCCTGTCTTTTTAATGACCTTCTGATTTCTTCATGGATGATACTTTTGATGTCATCCCACAATTTCTCTGGTTTTTGGTCATTGGTGTTCAATGCATCAAATCTATTCTTTAGAAGGTCTCTAAATTCAGGAGGGATATATTCAAGGTCATATTTTGGCTCTCACGGACTTGTTTTAATTGTCTTCAACTTCCAGTTGAACTTGCATATGAGCAGTTGATGCTCTGTTCCACAATCAGCTCCTGGCCTTGTTTTGGCTGACTATATTGAGCTTCTCCATTGCCTCTTACCACAGATGTAGTCAATCTGATTTCTGTGTACTCCATCTGGGGAAGTCCAAGTGTATAGCCACCGTTTGTGTTGTTGAAAAAAGGTATTTACAATGAGTAAGTCATTAGTCTTGCAAAATTCTATCATGTGATCTTCAGCATTACTTCTATCACCAAGGCCATATTTTCCAACTACTGGTGATTCTTCTTTGTTTCTAACTTTTGCATTCCAATCACCAGTGATAATCAACACATCTTGTGCATGTTTGGTCAACTTCAGACTGTAGAAGTTGGTAAGTATCTTCAATTTCCTCATCTTTGGCTTTGGTGATTGGTGGGAAAATTTGAATAACAGTACTATTCACTGGTCTTCCTTGTAGATGTATAGATATTATTCTATTACTGACATCATTGTACTTCACGATAGATCTTGAAACATTCTTTGTGATGATGAATGCTATGCCATTCCTCCTCAATTTGTCATTCCCAGCATAGTAGATCATATGGTTTTCTGATTCAAAATGGCCAAAACCAGTCAATTTCAGCTCATTAATGCCTAGGATATCAATCTTTATGCCTTCCATTTTGTTTTGACAACTTCCAATTTTCCTAGATTCATACTTTGTACGTTCCATGTTCCAATTATTAATGGATGTTTGCAGCTGTTTCTTCCCATTTTGACTCATGCCACATCAGAAAATGGAGGTTTTGAAAGCTTTACTCCATACACATCAAGGTCAGGACTACTCTGAGGAGGCAGCTCTTTCCCAGTTGTATTTTGAGTGCCTTCTGAATTGAGGGTCTCATCTTCCACCACTATATTGGACAATGTTTTGGAGCTATTCATAAAGGTTTCCAGTAATATATCAGACAGTGTTTCACTACAATTCACAAGGTTTTGACTGGCCAGTTCTTTGAGAAGTGGATGGTCCCTTCCTTCTTTTGAGTCTGTCTTACTTTGGAAGCTTTGCTGAAACCTGTCCACCATGGGTGACTCTGCTGGTATTTGAAATACCAGTGTCATAGCCTCCAACCTCACAGCAACAAACAGCCATCAGAGTATTACAAGCTGACAGACAAGTGTTGTGTAGTATGTTATGACAATTGAGCTTGATGTTCCCTGCAAGCATGGTCCTGAGTCCACAGGTCCAGCTACTTGCTCCCTCCAGGTAGCTGGCTGTGGCCAAGATGCCACCACAAACTTGTCCCTTGTCAGCTCTACTATACACTTAGGCATTCTTACAGCACATACAAATAAGCATGTAGAAATACTGTTTGCTAACCCTATACATGGCCATGGGCACACTACCCCCTATACAGACATACTTGATCATACAGCCTGTCCAACCACTTAACCACCCGTAGATCAATGCTTGCCATCACTGACAATACAGAACTGTACATGCAAAAGGATTCATCTTTGTTACCTGTACCTCCCATGTACCTCTCTACATCTTCCTCTTCCTCAATGCCACGGTATTTATCACTCACATTTAGTACATTGCCCTTTCCTTCTACCTATCTAGCTATGTTGCCTCCCCTCGCATCTCACACCTGGTAACCAACAAAGAGTTTCCTTCCATATATAAATCTTTCCTTGATTTTCTACAATGCTGAAATAATACAATATGTGTCCTTCTGTGATTGACTTATTTCATTCAGCATAATGTCCTCCAAGTTCATCCATGTTATACGGTGTTTTGTAGATTCTACATTATTATTTAGTCTTGCATAGTATTCCATCATTTGTATTTGCCACAGTTTGGTTATCCCTTCTTCTGTTGATGGGCACATATGTTGTTTCTATCTTTTTGCTATTGTAAATAGTGCCACCATGGATATGGGTGTACATATATCTATTCTTGTCCTGGCTCTCACTTCTTTAGGATATATACCTAGTAATGGGATTGCTGGATCAAATGGTATTACAAATTCCAACTTTTTAAGCAATCACTATACTGTTTTCCACAGTGGTTGTATCATTTGACAGTCCCACCAGTAGTGTATGAGAATCCCAATCTCTGCACATCCTCACCAGCATTTGTTACTGTCTATTTCATTGAACTTTGCTATTAGTGCTGGGGAAAGATGGTATCTCATTGTTGTTTTGTATTTCAACCATTTTTATGTATAAAATTCAGTAATATTATTTATGTTCCTCGTGTTGTGCAACCATTACCACTCTCTGTTTCCAATTTTTTTGCATCATTCTTAGCCCCTTAAACAATAACTCCACATTGCCTTCTTTCCCTTGTACCTGGTAACCACTAGTAAGCTTTGGTTTCTATGCATTTGCCTATTCTGGGTGTTTTATAGAAGTGAGATCATATAATAATTTTCATTTTGTGTCTATCATTTTACTCAGCATATTTCATAGCACATATCTGGACTTCTTTTTTCTGTGGCTTAATAATATTCCTTTATATAGATATACAGAAAAGGATGCAAACATCCATTAATAATTGGGACATGGAATGTACAAAGTATGAATCTAGGAAAACTGGAAGTTGTCAAAAATGAAATGGAACCCATAAATATTGATATCCTAAGCTTTAGTGAGCTAAAATGGACTGGTTTTGGCCATTTTGAATCAGATGATCATATGATCTACTATGCTGGAAATGACAGATTGAAGAGGAATGGTGTGGCATTCATCATCACAAAGACTGTTTCAAGATCTTTCCTGAAGTACAACACTGTCAATGATAGGATAATATCTATATATCTACAAGGAAGACCAGTTAATACTACTATTATCCAAATTTACACACCAACCACCAAAGCCAAAGATGAGGATGTAGAATATTTCTACCAACTTCTTCAGTCTGAAATTGATTGAACATGCAATAAAGATGTGCTGATTATCACTGGTGATTGGAATGCAAAAGTTGGAAACAAAGAAGAATCACCAGTAGTTGGAAAATATGGCCTTGGTGATAGAAATAATGCTGGAGATTGCATGATAGAATTTTGCAAGACCAACAACTTATTCATTGCAAATACCATTTTTCAATAACATAAGCAATGACTATACATGAGGACTTCACCATATGGAATACACAGGAATCAGATTGACTATATCTGTGGCAATAGGTGATGGAGAAGTTCGATATCTTCAGCCAAAACCAGGCATGGAGCTGATTGTGGAACAGATCATCAACTGCTCATATCCAAGTTCATGTTGAAGTTGAAAACAATTAAAAGAAGTCCACAAGAGCCAAAATATGACCTTGATAATATCCTTTCTGAATTTAGAGTCCATTTGAAGAATAGATTTAATGCATTGAACACCAATGACCAAAAACCAGAGGAACTGTGGGATGACATCAAGAACATCATCCATGAAGAAAGGAAGAGGTCATTAAAAAGTCAAGAAAGGAAGAAAAGACAAAATTGGATGTCAGAAAAGACTCTGAAACTGCCTCTTTTTCATTTTCTGACAATAGCCATCTTAGTAGCTAAAGCAATGGAAGAATGGGAAAAATGACAAGATAAAAGAGCTGAACAGAAGATTTGAAAGAGCAGCTCGACCAGATAAAGCCAATTACTATAATGAAATGCTCAAAGACCTGAAGTTAGAGAACCAAAAGGGAAGAACACAATCAGTATTTCTCAAGTTGAAAGAACTGAGGAAAAAATTTAAACCTCGAATTGCAATATTGAAAGATTCTATGGGAAAAATATTGAATGATGCAGGAAGCATCAAAAGAAGATGGAAGGAATACACAGTCACTGTACCAGAAAGAATTGGTCAATGTTCATCCATTTCAGGAGGTGTCATATGATCAAGAACCAGTGGTATTGAAGGAAGAAGTTGAAGATGCACTGAAGGAATTGGCAAAGAACAGGGATCCAGGAATTGACAGAATACCTATTGATATATTTCAAAAAATGGATGCC
>NW_006921658.1:3581610-3582760 GCF_000298275.1 Orycteropus afer afer
CCAGCCACTCCTCGGAAGGAAGATGGGGCAATCTACTTCCATAGTGATACTGCCTCAGAAACCCAAGGAGGGGTTGCTATGAGTCGGGTCTGACTTGATGGCACATAACAACAACAACATCACTACGGAAGTAGGTTGCCCAACCTTTCTTCAGAGGAGTGGCTGATGGGTTTGGACCACCAACCTTCTGGTTAGCAGTCAAGTGCCTTAGGCACTACTTTTTGAGGATTTGTCATGTAGTTTTCCACAGTGGCTATACCATTTTACAATCCTATTAGCAATGGACGAGTGTGCCAAATTTCCCACAGTCTCCTCATTACCTATTATTTTTCATTTTCTGACAATACCCATCTTAGTGAGTGTAAAGTAGTTTCTCATTATAGTTTTGATTCACATCTCTCCAGTGACTACAGAGGGAGCTCCGGTGGCATTTGACTGCTAACCAGAAGGCTGGCAGTTCAATCCCACCAGCCACTCCTCAGAAGGAAGGTTGGGCAATCTACTTCTGTAATGATACCACCTCAGAAACCCAAGGAGGGGTCGCTATTAGTCTGATCCAAGTCGATGGCAGTGAGTTTGGTTTTTGGTAGTGACTACTGGTATTGAGCATCTTTTTATGTACTTATTGGCCCTTTGTCTATTTTATTGGTGAACTGTCTCTTAATTCTTTCACTCAATTTTTGATTGAATTGTTTATCTTTTTTGTTATAAGTTGCAGAGACATATATTCATTCTAGGAGTTCTGGTGGTACTCTGTGGGAGAAAGATGAGGCAATATACTTCCATAAAGATTTACAGCCTTGGAAACTCTATGGGGGTCACTATGAGTCAGAATCAACTCGATGGCAGTAGGTTTATATGTATTCTGGATATTAAACTCTTGCCATATATAGTTCCCACATGTTCTCTACCAATCTTTAAGGTATATCTTAATGTTGATAAAGTCCACTGAGGCAAAAAAATTTAAATGTTGATGAATTACAATTTATCTATTTGATCTTTTGTTGCTCACGCTTTTGGTGTTATATCTTAGTCTCCGTTGTCAAAAACTAGGTCCTAAAATCACTAAAGCAAATGGAAGAAATGGAAAGGTGAAAGAGCTGAACAGAAGATTTCAAAGAGCAGCTCGAGTAGACAAAGCCAATTACTA
>NW_006921658.1:3584497-3597093 GCF_000298275.1 Orycteropus afer afer
GTTTAGGTTATTGATCCATTTTGAGTTAATTTTTGTATATGATGTGAGTTTAGGTCTATCTTCCTTTTAATCATGTGGAGAACCAGTTGTGCCAACACCATTTATTGAAAAGACAATTCTTTCTCCTTTGAATGGACTTGGCATTCTTGTTGAAAATCAATTGACCACAGATATGTGGGTTTGGACTAAATTATTTTTAAAACCCTTTTCAACTTGGTTTTGCTTAAACTGTTCCACTTAATTTTTTTTAAGAGATATGAATAGTCATGTCACACTCAGCATTATTATTAATATTAGCTTTAAGCATTAGCTGGACAACTGAACATTGCCTGGTTTTAATGTTCAAAGAAGATTCTAGCATGACATAGTCTAGGAGTCCCAAGGTGAGTTGAGGATAGTAACTTTGTTAGTAGGTTAGTGGTGTAGAACTACCACTAGAAAGGGTTTACTCTACCACTCTGTGCTTACTTTGATATGGGCTTCACCACAATGTGTCTTTATAAATATATTTATGCATATGCTATACTTATAAACCACGTTATTTGGCTTATGCATTGACTGTGGAAAATATTAACAGCTCCTATTTTATTTTTCTACTTCTTTAGTTTTGTATTTACCATTTTTAATGACCACTTACAATCCCTTTCATTCCCTAAATATTTACAACCTAAATATTTTGGTGAGATACATCACCTTTTTCATTATTGCTAATTTCCATTAGGAAACTTTATGGAATACTAACACTCTGCATATGATACCTTATGAAATTACTTATTAGGACTTAAAAAAAAAGACTTTTCTTTTTCCTACTTGCATTACTTTTATAAAACATAATTGAACATTTTGTTTAAAATTCAACCACACAAGTTCAGCCAAATGTTTTCCTTCAGATTTACATTATTGTCAGACAAAAGCATCTTCCACATAGTGAAATCTCTGGAAATGAGAATAACAGGTGAACCTTATCTCAGGAATTTATCTTAAATTTCTTTTATGAAAATACTACTGGTGGACAAGCCAAGCCGACCACTTAGAATTCATAAAAGGAATAAGAAATAAATAAGAAAGAGGGAAAGGGAGACGCTTTCTTTGGTGGGAGTTTTAATTTGGTAAACAAAAATTTTTGTAACAGTTATATTTTCATTCTTTATTCTAGACAAAATCAAGGCAGATAGTTTGATGGATGGTGCATTACAGGAATAGATATGAGCTTAAAAGCTCACATCTTCTGGGAAAAAGACAAATGAAAAAATCCATGGAAAAATGATTATTAATAGACTGTCAAATTCTCCATTAGAAATGGACACTCTATCATCATATTTTTACACCACATTCGTCATCTTTTCACCAGAGATATTAAATGCTACTTGAGACTTACTTTTAAAGTGTAATTGGAGATGGACTGGCTCTGCTCCTTTCTGGTAAAGAAATTTTTTCTGTGATATATCACAGTGGTTATATTCAGGTATGAATGTCACTATGTATATATGATCTATTACAGTGAATATTGTTTAAAATCAAGTCAATAAGCCAAATTAATATTCATTAAGTAGTTATTTTTTAAAAAAATAATTAAAAAATAGTTATTGACCACAATCTTAAAGGACATCAAGGTCAATTGGCAAAACAATCTACAAAAACAATATGCTGCATCCTAATTTGGTGAGTAGTTACTTGGGTCTTAAAAGCTTGTAAGTGGCGATCTAAGGCGCAACTCTTGGTCTTCCTCATCTGGAACAAAGAAGAATGAAGACAATCAAAGACACAAGGAAACAATTAGTCCAAAGACTAGTGGACTACATGAGCCACAGCCTCTACTACTCTGCTGCCAGAATTATTAGATGGTGCCTGGTTACCACTACTAACCACTCTGATCAAGATCACAATTGAAGGTCCTGGACAGAAAAGGAGAAAAAAGTGTAAAACAAAATTCAAAATCAGAAAAAAGACCAGACTTACTGGTTTGATAGAGACTGGTGGAACACCCAAAACTATGTCTCTAAGACACCCTTCAAGCCTGGAACTGAACCCACTTCCCAGGATCAACTTTCAGCCAAGCAATAAAAAGGCCAATACAGAGAATAGTAATACCGGAGAGGAATGTACTTCTCAGTACAATCAATCATATGAGACCAAAAGGGCAGCATTGGCCCAAAAAGAAAGTTCAGAAGACAAGAAGGGGCAGGAAAGAAGGATGAATGGAAACAGGGATCCCAGGTAGGAAGCGGGAAGAGGCTGTTACATTGTGGGGGCTGCAATCAGCATCACAAAACAAAATGTGTATGAATTGTTGAGTGGAAAATGAATTCGCTATGTGAACTTTCAATTACAGTAAAAACTACAAGTGAAAAACAAGTATTTATTGACATATAAAACAGATTTCTCAGTTTCCTTTGAGATGTAGCCCATTCATTCTTTTTGTGAACAATAATCTGAAAATTAGGTCATTTCAGAGTTTGGAAGAACCTGAAAAAAGCTCAAGTTTATTTCCTACAATTTACAGGGGCCTATACAGTGGTAGAAGGAGATCTGGTGGCATAGTGCCTAAGGCATTTGACTGCTAACCGGAAGATTGATAGCTCAAACTCACCAACCATTCCATGGAACAAAGACTGGGCAATCTACTTCTGTAAAGATTTACCACCTCCAAAACCCAAAGGGAGTCGCAATCAACTCAATGGCAGTGAGAGGTTTTTTTTTTTTCTTTTTTTTAATGCTGTGGTAGAAATAGGACTAGGGTTATTTCCAAGCCAATGCTTCTTTTTCTTTTTTTTTTTTTTTTTTTTCCCTCTGAAAGCAAGTTTTTTTTTTTTTTTCCCTCTCTCTGAAAGATTCATATTTATTTTTCTGAATGGAAGAGATACAAAATGCTTTTAGAGAAGGATTTATGAGAAAAAAATCTGTGAACATATGCATTCATTAAAAAATATTTATTGAATACCAAAAACATTTGAGAAACTGTTAGACATTGAAGGTATAATTCTGATTAAAAACAGACATGGTGCCTGCTAGCTTGAAGAGTAAGGAAAGAAATTAATAAAAAGAATCACATTAAATTATATGTCATTATAAGTTGATATAATTTACTGAAAGGGTTTGACAAAGGAAATTAATCAAATCTTGGCACCTCCCCAAGGAAATGATATGTGGACTTATATCTAAAGATGAGTCAGATTTAATTAGGTGAAGAGAGGTAGGATGAGAGTGGTGGGGGAAATGTAGTCTCTTGTATTAGAGAAAAAGCTTAGCTATTGTAAGAGAGACATAAATATACTGCAGACTATATAGTCTTTGATCTTCATCAGTGAGCGCTTCAAGTCTTCTTCACTTTTAAAAAGCAAGGTATGTACAGGTTTGTCATGAGCACAATTAAGTGTTCTGTGGTTCCCATTCTTCACAATGTTATCCATAAATTGTTATGATGTACACAATCAAATGCTTTTGCATAGTTAATAAAACACAAGTGAACATCTTTCTTGTAACCTTTGCTTTCAGCCAAGATCCACATGACATCAGCAATGATATTCCTTGTTCCACATCCTCTTCTGAATCCAGTTTGCATTGCTGGAACTACCTCATCAATATAAATACTGCTGTGATGATTTTTGAATTATTTTCAGCAAAACTTTACAATGTCATTTTAAAGACATTGTTCGATAATTTCCACATTCTGTTGGATCGCCTTCCTTTGGTATGGGTACAAATGTGGATCTCTTCCAATCAGTTGGCCAGGTAGTTGCCTTCCAAATTACTTGGCATAAAGAGTGAGCACCTCTAGAGCTACATCCACTTGTTGAAATATTTCAGTAGATACTCCATCAATTCCTGGAGTTTTTTTTTTTTTTTTTCCCCACCAACTCCTTCAGTGCAATCTTCTTCCTTCAATGATTTCAGTTTTTAACTGTATGCTACCTTGTGAACTAACAAATCTTTCCTGGAATAAGTACAGCAGGAATGTTCCTAGGAAGCAAGAATGGCCAAACTTTGTCTCACCTACTTTGGTCATGTTGTAAGAAGGGACCATTCCTTAGAGAAGGATGTCATGCTTGGTAAGGTGGAGGGTCAACAAAAGAGGGGAAGGCCCTCAATGAGATGGATTGTCACAGTGGCTGCAATGATGGGCTCAGTATAGCAAGTATTGTGGGGCTGGCACAGGACTAGGAAGTGTTTCCTTCTGCTATACATGAGCTCACTATGAGTTGGGGACAACTAGAGGGCACCTAACAACAACAACAACAACAAAACAACAACAACAACAACAACCTTGTGAAATGTTTGAACATTGACCAATTAATTCTTTTTGGTACTAACTCTATCACTGTCATCAAGTGACCCTGCATTCCTTCCACCTCCTTTTTTTTAAAAAAAAAAAAATTATAAATCTGATTTCCTAAATTCTTTTTTTATTTTTAAATTTTTATTGTGATTTGGGTGAATGTTTACAGAACATATTCATTTTCCATACAGCAGTTCATACACATTTTGTTTCATGACATTGACTGCAGTCTCCACAAAGTAACAGCTCTCTTCCCACTTCTTCCCTGTAGTTAGCTCTTCCTTGGGTCCTTCCTTCCTATGCATTCCTGCCTCCTATGCAAATACTGTCATTCTGTTGTCATAAGATTGATTGTTCTAAGGAGTGTATCTAATTGGTGTAAATATTCACCGTATATGCCTGTTTATTGTTTGGCTGGAAGTCACAGGAGTGAGTTCAATTCCAGGCCTGGAGGCTAACTAGAGGCCATGGTCTTGGGGGTCTCACCAGTCTTTATCAGAACAGTAAACCTGGTCTTTTTTCATGATTTTGAGTTTTGTTCCACATTGTTCTCTCACTCTATCCAGGATCTCCTGAACTGGTCCCTTTCTGAGCAGTTGACAGTGGCAGCTGGGCACTGTCTACTTCTTCTGGTCACATGGTCATATTGGCTGAGGTTTGCATGGTCTGCTAGACCTTTGGGCTAATGGTTTCCATGTGTCTTTGGTTTTCTTCATTCTTTTCTGCTTCAGACAAGGAGAGACAAATTGTTGAATCTAGATGGCTGCTTACAAGCTTTTAAGACCCCAGTCGCTACTACCAAAGTAGGATATAAAACAATATTTTTGTGTACTATGCTATGCCAATTGAGCTTGATATTCCCTGTGGCCATGGTCCCAGCCCACAGGTCCAACAACTGGCTCCATCAGGGTGGTTGGCTGTAGCTAAGAAGTTATCATAAATTTTCCCACTGTTAGTTCTATTTGTATGGACATTCTTACCAAAAAAAAAAAAAAAAAAATCCAAACCCACTGCTATCAAGTTGGGTCCAACTCATAGCGACTCCTCCTTGGGTTTCCAAGTAGGTATCACTATGGAAGTAGATTGTTCAACCTTCCTTCCGAGGAGTGGCTGGTGGGTTTGAACCGCCAGCCTTCTGGTTAGCAGTCAAATGCCTTAGGCACTACCAACCTTGTATATAGGTTCATGAGTATATTCTCTTCTGCCTAGACATACCTGATCATTCAGCCTGTCTACTCATCTACTGATCTGTAGATTAATGTTTGTTATCACTGATAATGCAGTATTATATATGTAAAAGCATTTATCTTTGTTACCCATACCTCTTGTGTACCTCTGTGTCTTCTTTTTCCTTAGTATTGTGTCGATCACTTGATTTGATATATTGACTTTGGCTTCACATTAATCAATACTTGTCTATCTAGCAATTTTGCCTCCCTTCCCCTCCCATCCCTAGTAACAACAGAGAATATTTCCTTTCATATATAAACCTTTCCTGGACTTTTTACAATAATGGACTAATACAATATTGGTCCTTTGATTTATTTCACTCAGCATAATGTCCATCAAGTTCATCCACGTAATACAGTGCTTTGCGGATTCTACATAATTCTTTAGTGTTGTGTAGTATTCCATTGTGTGTATTTACCATAGTTTGATTATCCATTCTTCTACTGATGGACACTTGGGTTTTTTCCATCTCTTTATTATTGTGAATAATACAGTGATGAACATGAGTGTGCATCCTTTCATGTCCTGGCTCTCATTTATTTAGGATATATACCTAGTAATAGAATTGCTGGATTAAATGGTATTTGTTTTTACAACTTTTTAAGGAATTGCCATACCAATTTCCACAGTGGTGGTATCATTTTACAGTCCCCTCAGCAATGTATGAGAGTCCCAAACTCTCCACATCCTTGCCAACATTAGTTATTTTCTGTCATGTTAAACTTTCTGTTAGTGCTCAGGTGAGACGGTATATCATTGTTATTTTGATATGCATTTCTCTAATGGCTAATGATCATGAACATTTCTTGGTATGTTTGTTGGCATGTGAATATCTTTCTTGGTGAATGTCCTTGTCTTCTCCCCATTTTTTAATCAGATTTTTTGTGTTTTTTTGATGTTGAGGTGTTGGAGTTTTCTGTACATTTTAGAGATAAGTCCCTTGTCTGGTATGCAGTGGCTGAATATTTTTTTTTTTTTCCAATCTGTATGTTCTCTTTTTACTTTTTTGGAGGTCTTTTGATGCACATAAGAATTTAATTTTTAGAGGCCCTAATCATCTAGTTTATCTTCTGCTGTTTGTGCATTTTGGGTTATGTTTGATAGTCTATTTCTGCAGTAAATTAGGGCCCCTAGGTTTGCTCTTATTTTTTCTTTGATGACTTTTGTATTTTTAGGTTTCATATTTAAGTCTTTGATCCTTCTGGAGTGAGTTTTTGTGTATGGTGTGAGGTATGTGTCTTGTTTCATTTTCCAGCACCATTTGTTAAAGAGACCATCTTTTCCGCCATGAATGGGTTTCAGCCCTTTGTCAAAGATCAGCTGACCATAGGTCAATGGATATATTTCTAGGTTCTCAGTTCTGTTCCACTGGTGTATGTGTCTGTGGTTGTACCGGTACCAGGCTGTTTTGACTACTGTAGCTGTATAACAGGTTTTGAGGTCTGGGAGGGTGAGACCTCCTACTTTATTCTTCAGTGGTGCTTTGCTTATCTGCGATCTCTTTCCTTTCCATATAAAATTAGTGACTTGTTTTTCCATGTCTCTCAAGAATGTTGATGGAATCTAGATCAGGTTTGGTTGAATGTCTAGATTGCTTTGGGAAGTACTGACATTTTCATAATGTTCATTCTTCCTATCCATGAGCATGGTATGTTCTTCTATTTATGTAAATCTCTTAACGTTTCTTGAAGTAGTGTTTTGTAGTTTTCTTTGTATGGGTCTTTTGTGTCCCTGGTAAGATTTATTCCCAAATATTTTATCTTTTTCGTAGCTATTGTAAAGGGTATTGATTTTCTTATTTTCTCTTCAGTGATCTTTTGATGATATGGAGGAATCCAACTGATTTTTGTATGTTGGTCTTATATCCTGGACTATGCTAAATCTTCCAGTTAGTTCTAGTAGTTTTCTTGATGAGTGTCTTGGACTTTCTAAGTCTAGAATCATTATCTACTATTAGGAATAGATTTACTTCTTTCCTACCAATTTGGATGCCTTTGATTTTCCTTACTTGCCTTCCAATACAATGAACTAAGACTAGAACTTCCAATACAATGTTGAACAGAAGTGATGATTGAGGGCATCCTTGTCTGGTTCCCATTCACTAGGGGAATGGTTTCAGTTTTTCTCCATTCAGAATAATGTTGACTGTAGATTTTGCATATATGCCTCTTATTATGTTGAGGAATTTCCCTTATATTCCTACTTCTGTAAGAGTTTTTCTCAGGAATGGGTGTTGGATTTTATCAAATGCCTTTTCTACATCAATTTATGTGATCATGTTGTTCTTTTCTTTTATTTTACTTATGTGATGGATAACATTGATTGTTTTTCTAATCTTGAACTACCCTTGGATAACTGGTATGAATCCCACATGGTCATGATATATCATTTTTTTGATATGTTGTTGGAGTCTATTGGCTAGAGTTTTGTTGAAGGTTTTTGTTTCTATATTCATGAGGGATATTGGTCCTTTCTAGTAGTGTCTTTGCCTAGTTTTGATATCAGAGTTATTCTTGCTTCATAAAATGAATTTGAGAAGATACCATCTTTTTCTATGTTCTGGAATAGTTTGAGTAGGATTGGTGTCAGTTCTTCTCTGAATGATTGCTAGAATTCTCCAGTGAAATTATCTGGGGCAGGACTTTTTTGTTGTTGTTTTTGGTAATTTTTTTAGTGATATTTTCAATTTCTTATTTTGTTATGGGGCTGTTCAAATTTTCTACCTCATTCTGTGTTAGTTTAGGTAAGTAGTATGTTTCCAGAAATTTGTTCATTTCTTCTAGGTTTTCAAGTTTGTTTGAGTACATTTCTTCATGTTATTGTTAGGTGTCATTGAGTCATTTCTGACTCATAGCAACCCTATGCACAGCAGAAGAAAACACTACCTGATCCTGTGCCAGCTCCATGATCTTTGCTATACTTGAGCCCATTTTCACAGCCACCATGTCATCCATCTTGTTGAAGGCCTTCCCTTTTTTGTCGACCCTCCACCAAGCATGACATCTTTCTGCGGGGAATGGTCCCTTCTGACAACATGACCAAAGTAGGTGTGATGAAGTCTGGCCATTCTTGCTTCCAAGGAACATTTTGGCTGTACTTCCTCCAGGACAGATCTGTTTGTTCTTCCAAAAGTCCATGGTACCTTCAGTATTCTTCACCAGCACCATAACTCAAAAGTATCAACTCTTCTTCCTTATTCATTGTTCAGCTCTCACATGCATATGAGGTGATTGAAAATATCAAGGCTTGTGTCAGGCACACTTTAGTCCTCAATGAGACATCTTTGCTTCTCAGCACTTGAAAGAGGTACTTTGCAGCTGACCTGCCAAGTGCTATATGTTGTCTAATGTCCCTTCTGCTGCTTCCATTGGCATTGATTGTAGAACCAAGCAACGTTAATTCCTTGACAACCTCAAACTTTTCTCCATTTATCATGATGCTGCTTATAGGTCCAGTTGTGAGGATTTTTGTCTTCTTTATATTGAGATGTAATCCATACTTCAGACTGTATTTGTGAATCTTCACCAGTAAGTGCCTCAAGTCACCCTGACTTTCAGCAAGCAAAGTTGTGTTGTCAGTGTATCGCAGGTTGTTAATGATTCTTCCTCTAATCTTGATGCCACATTCTTCTTCATATAGTCCAGCTTCTAGGATTATTGGTTTAGCATGTAGATTGAATAAGTATGGGGAAAGGATACAACCCTGACATACTCCCTCCTTGCTTTTACATCTTGCAGTGTTCCTTTGTTCTCTTTGAATGACAGCCTCTTGGTCAATGTACAGGTTTCTCATGAGTACAATGAAGTGTTCTGGAATTCCCATTCTTTTCAATGTTTTCCATACTTTGTTATGATTCATACAATCAAATGCCTTTGCACAGTCAATAAAACACAAGTAAACATCTTTCTGGTATTCTTTGCCTTGAGCCGAGATCCAATAGCAGCTATGATATCCCTTGTTCCACATCCTCTTCTGAATCTAGCTTGCACCTCTGGAAGTTCTCTATCAATATATTGCTGCAACCATTTTTGAATTATCTTCAGTAAGATCTTACTTGCGTGCAATATTAATGATATTATTCGATAATTTCCACATTCTCTGGGATCACATTTCTTTGGAATGGGTACAAATATGGATCTCTCAGTCAGATGGCCAGGTAGCTGTCTTCCAAATCTCTTGGTATAACTGAGCGAGTGCCTCCAGTGGGACATCCATTTGTTGAAATATCTCAATGGGTATTCCATCAATTCCTGGAGGCTTGTTCTTCACCAATTCCTTCATTGTAGCTTTAAATTCCTCCTTCAGTACAATTGGTTCTTGATCATATGTCACCTCTTGAAATAGATGAAGGTTTACCAGTTCCTTTTGGTACAGTGATTCTGGTTATACCTTCCATCTTCTTTTGATAGTTCCTGCATCAATCAATATTTTGCCCATAGAATCTTTCAATATTGCAACTGGAGGCTTAAAATTTTCCTCAGCTCTTTCAGCTTGCGAAATGTTGAGTGTGTTCTTCCCTTTAGTCTTTCTAACTCCAAGTCTTTGCATTTCATTATAGTAATTGGCTTTGTCTGCTCAAGCTGCTCTTTGAAATCTTCTGCTCAGCTCTTTTATCTTGTCATTTCTTCCATTTGCTTTAGCTACTCTATGCTGAAGGGCAAGTTTCAGAGTCTCTTCTGTCATCCATTTTGCTCTTCTTTTCTCATCTTTTTAGTGAACTCTTGCTTTCATCATGGATGATGTTCTTTATGTCATCCCACAATTTCTCTGGTTTTTGGTCATTGGTGTTCAATGTATGAAATCTATTCTTTAGATGATCTCTAAATTCAGGAGGGATATATTCAAGATCATATTTTAGCTCTCTTGGACTTGTTTTAATTGTCTTTACCTTCAAGCTGAACTTGCATATGAGCAGTTGATGGTTTGTTACACAGTCAGCTCTTAGCCTGGTTTTAGCTGAAGGTATTGAGCTTTTCCATCACTTCTTGCCACAGATGTAGTCAGCCTGATTCTTGTGTGTTCCATTTGGCAAAGTCCACATGTAGAGCCATGGTTTGTGTTGTTGAAAAAAGGTATTTGTAATGAATAAGTCATTGGTCTTGCAAAATTCTACCATGTGATTTCCAGCATTATTTCTGACACCAACACCAAATTTTCCAACTACTGGTGATTCTTCTTTGTTTCCAACTTTTGCATTCCAGTCACCAGTGATAATTGTGTGTTCAGTCAATTTCAGACTACAGAAGTTGGTAATATCTTCAATTTCATCATCTTTGGCTTGGGTGGTCAGTGCATAAATTTGAATAATAGTGGTATTAACTGGTCTTCCTTGTAGGCATATGGATATCATCCTGTCACTGACAGCATTGTACTTCAGAACAGACCTTGAAACATCCTTTGTGTTGATGAATGCCATTCCATTCCTCTTCAAATTGTCATTCCCGGCATAGTAGATTATATGGCTATCTGATTCAAAACAGCCAAACCAGTCCATTTCATCTCAATAATGCCATGATATTTCCAATTGCCTCATATGCATGTGAGAGCTGGACAATGAATAAGAAAGACCAAAGAAAAGTTGATGCTTTTGAGTTGTGGTGCTGGGGAAGACTGAGAGTATCATGGACAGCTAAAAGAACTTACAGATCTGTTCTGGAGGAAGTGCACCTGAAAAGCTCTTTCCTAGTCATATTTTGAGTTCCTTCTGAACTGAGGGGCTTATCTTCCTGCACAGTATTGGACAGTGTTTCAGTGCTAGTCATAAAACTTTCCAGTAATATATCAGACAGTGTTTCACTACTATTCATAAAGTTTTCACTGGCCAATTCTTTGAGAAATGGGTGGCCTCTTTCTTCTTCCAAGTCTGTCTCAGTCTGGAAGCTCCACCAAAACCACTCTACCATGGGCACATCTGCTGGCACAGCCTCCAGCCTCACAGCAACATGCAAGCCACCACAGTACGACAAACTGACAGACAAGTTGATTTCCCTTAGCTGTTCCAACCACTCTGCTCACTTCCTGGCATACCCCCTACCTGTTTCTGCTGGCCCTGTCTGCCACCGCTCCCTGCCACCTGGGGCTCTCTCCCTGCCCACTTTATCTGTTCCGGCTGCCAGCTCTGTTTAGTTAGAGCTTTTGTTGTAATAGTTATTGCTGATTCTGTGTGGATCCTTTTGCTCAATTCTGAAATCTCACCAACTTCTCACATTCCATGGTTGTTCTTTTCTGTACTTTATACTAATTCTGTACTTTGTATAAACCTTATCAATTCCTTTGATTTAAACACACACACATAGTACTAGAGTGCATAACAAACTTTAATGAATGTTTGGGACCTTGGAGAGGAGGATTATATTTCAGAATTGTAAACACCTTCAAAAAGAGTATTACATCTTTCAGGACTTCCAAAGAATGGTTGGTGAGTTTGAACCATCAGTCTTCTGGTTAGTAGTCATTTGTTGTCATTTTGTTATTTTATTTTTTTAATTTTTTGTAGTGTTGTTGATTTCTTTGTTCTATATATTTTTTTCTGTGTTGAACTCATTTTGTTTATAAATCATACTATCATTTCATTCATTTTTATTGTTTTAGCATTTGGTAAAAATTTTTGCCCGGTTTCTTTTTTATTCCCATACAAAAATTTATTATTTTTCTTTGAGATTACCCTCTATTTGTAATTTTCTTCCAAATTTTAGAACAGTCTATTTTATCTCACAGTTGTCTTGACCTCTTCAGCATTTAGAAGTTCTGTAACTACATTGTTTATTCCATTCTTTTGGTTTGTAGTTGTCTTCATTGACCAATTGATGTTTCTGGTTCCCTGTTACAATCTTGTAAGCCTATTTTACTTTAGATACTTTTATAGCTCAGTTGGTTTCTGGATTATATCATTATATATGTTAAACATCTGTTATTGTTGGTTTTCTCTGTTGTAAGTACTCCCTATTGCATTTTTTGTAAGGTTGATCTGGTTTGGACAAATTCCCTCAATTTCTGCTTACCTGGAAATGACCTAATTTCACCATCATTTATGAGGGACAATTTTGCTGGGTTTATAATTCTTGGCTGGAATTTTTTTTTTTTTTTTTTT
>NW_006921658.1:3598380-3609068 GCF_000298275.1 Orycteropus afer afer
ACAAAAACACAAACCACATGAAGAAGCAGTATAACTGCAAATATAAATAAATAAATAATGAAAGGCAATAAATGAGAAGAAATATTAAAAGATAACTTTAAAAGACAAAAGAAATATAAAGAGAAAAAAAGAACAAAGACCCCCACAATATGTGGGGATGGATTAATAAAAGAAAAGAGCAAGAGGAAAAGAATAATAAAGAAAAAAATAAGAAAGCTGAAAAAACAAAGTCAAGCAAGGGATAGGAAGAACTGAAAGAAAGAAAAAATAATGGAACTAAGAAAAAAGAATAGAAAAATATAACAAAAAAGAAGAAAAGACAAATTAAAAAAAGAATAATTTAAAAACAAATAAAAAAATAAAACTGTGTTGGCTGGGCAGGGCACCCAGGCTCTGTCAGGCCTCACAGACTGGGATGGAATTTTTGCTGGTTTCAAGGAGGGTAGAGGTCCGAGATGGCCACACCTCCATTCACCAAGAAGGTGTGGGGTATAAGAGTAACAAGGGGAATATTGCACCTTTTGGGTAGTCAGCCTCCAGTGTGGTTGCCTGTGCTGTCCCCAGTGAGTGGAGCCCATTTTTAAGTTGTTGTTTGGATCAGAAGGTTGCTTGCAAATATTCAAAATGGTTGTGCCTCAAGACAGTTGAAAGTCCATGGCTCAGTTTTCTCCTTCTTTGTTGTTTCCCTTTCTAGTCACCAATCACCAGTGCAGTTGCCATGCAGTCCTTGGCCAGCAGAGATGATTTGTAGTTTGCTGCTGAGATTGAAATACCCCTTGTAAGTATCCAAATTGGCCATGCCATCAGGACAGCGGACAGTCTGCAGCTCCCTTTGTCTCCTTATTCACAGCTTTTATTCAGGTTTTCCTACTAGTTGGTATTTAATCCATTTCTTTGTCCTTCTTTTTAAAGCGCAGGGTTACAAGATTATCTTCTGTATCAGTTTCAATTGGTTTCTCATTTCTTTGTTGAAGAGGGTCTGTGTAGCTTGTCTGCCTATTCTATCATCTTGCCAAAAGTCTCTTTCAATCTCCTTTTGATGTTCCCTGAATCATTCAATATTTTGCCCATACAGTCCTTCAATATTGCAACTCAAAGCTTGAGGTTTTTCTTGAATATTTTCATAAATTATATATGTAACAAAAATCTATCTAGCTAGTTAGCTATCCCTAATCTCTGACTGCTATAAATACTTTCTGGAAGGTGATGGAACATGCATATATAACAAATACGTAATTAAGCATATATCAAAAGCAAAGGAAGATTTTGGGAGATTGAAGAAAAAATAACGAGTTTAGTTTTGGATATGCTGAGCTTAAAGTTCTTGTGAAATATTCAGGTAGGGCTAATTAGTGAGGTATCTAGACATCATGGAAGAAGACCTAAGAATTGCAGATATGGATTTGGGAGTTTTCAATATATAGCTGGAAATTAAAACCATTGGAATGGATGAAGTCATGCAAAGAACAAGGTAAAGAAGAGAAACAGCACTCTTAGATCTCAAATATACAAGAAAATAAATATGGACAGATGCAATGAGGGCTGCTTCAGTGAAGTGGTAGTGGAAGATGAAAGCCATATTTTACTCTTTTGGGGACCAGCTAGATAAAAGTGTATATATCATTTCTTTAAGAAACTTATCTGAGAAGAGAGGAGTTGAGAAAAGTAGGATCCAAAAGTGTCTTTTGTTTTTAAAATGAGGAGAGTTGTTTTTGTTGTTGTTGCTGTTAGGTGTTATTGAGTTGGCTCCAATTCATGGTGACTCTATATACAACAGAATGTAATGCTGCCCATCCTGCGTCATCCTCACAATCCTTGCCATGCTTGAGCCCATTGTTGGAGCCACTGCATCAATCCATTTCCTTGAGGATCTTATCCATTTTTGCTGACCCTCTATGTTACCAAGTACAATATCCTTCTCCAGGGACTGGTCCCTCTGACAATATGACCAAAGTAGATGAAATAAAGTCTAGCAATTCTCTCTTCTAAGGAACATTACACTTGCCATTTTTCCAGGACAGATTTGCTTTTTCTTTTGGCAGACCATGGTATTTTCAATAACACCACACTTATAGGCATCAACTCTTCTTGGGTTTTCTTTATTAATTGTCCATCTTTTACATGCATATGAGGTGATTTAGAATACTATGGCTTGGGTTAGGCACAACTTACTTAGTTTTCAGAGTGACATCTTTGCTCTTCAAAACTTTAAAGAGGTGCAATCTATACAGTCAATGAAATCTTGATCCAGATTCCATTGACATTCTTCAAGGATATGGAGAAACCAATCACTAACTTCTAAGGGAAAGGAAGGGATCTCAGATAAGCAAAACACTGCTGAAGAAGAAAAACAAAGTAGGAAGCCTCACCCTCCTTGAACTGAAAACCTATTATGCAGCCACAGTACTCAAAACAACATGGCATTGGTACAAAGTTAGATAAATAGACCAATGGAACAGAATTGAAAACCTAGAAATAGACCCATCCATCTATGGATAGCTGATCTTTGACAAAGGGCAAAAACCCATTAAATGGAGGAAAGATAGTCTCTTTAACAAATGGTGTTGGCAAAACTGGTTATCCACTTGCAGAAAAGTGAAAAAAGACCCATACCCATACCTCACCCCATACAGAAAAATGAACTCAAGTTGGATCAAAGACTTAAATGTAAAACCCAAGACCATAAAATACACCAAAGATAAAATAGGGACAAATCTAGGGGCCTCAATTTATGGCATAAATAGACTATTAAGCATAACCCAAAATACACAAGCAACGGAAGAGAAACTAGATGACCGGGACCTTTTAAAAATTAAATTCTTATGTTCATTGAAAGACTTCTCCAAAAGGGTAAAAGGAGAACCTATAACTGAGAAAAAAAAATGGCTATGATAAATCTGACAAGGGACTTACCTCTAAAATTTATAGAAAACTTCAACACTTCAACACCACAAAGACGAACAATCCAATTCAAAAATGGTCAAAGTACATGAATAGAGACCACTAAAGAAGATATACAGGCAGCCAACAAACACATGAGGAAATGTTCACAATCTTTAGAAACCCAAATTCACTGCTGTCAAGTCAATTTGACTCATAGCAACCCTTCCTTGGGTTTCCAAGGCTGTATCTCTATGGAAGTAGATTGCACAGTCTTCCTTCCAAGGAGTTGCTGGTGGGTTTGAACCTCCTGTTTCTGGTTAGCAGTCAAATGCCTTAGGCACTATGCCATTAGAGCTCCCCATTAGAGATGCAAATCAAAAAAATCATGAGATATCATCTCACCTCATCAATAATAGCAAAGTTCAACAAGACAGAAAATAACAAATACTGGTGAGGGTGAGGGGAGATTGGAACTCTCATACATTGCTGGTTGGATTGTAAAATGGTACGGCCACTGTGGAAAACAGTATGTCATTCCCTTAAACAATTGAAAATAGAAATACCATTTGACCCAGGAATTCCATTACTAGAAATATATCCTAAAGAAATGAGAGCCAGGACACAAATAGAGACATGCACACCATGTTCATCACAGCATAATTCACTATAGCAAAGAGATGGAAACAACCTAAATGCCCATCAACAGATGAATGAATAACCAAACTATGGTACATTCACACAATGGAGTACTATGCAACATTAAAGAATAATGTAGAATCTATGAATCATCTCACAACGTGGATAAATTTGGAGGACATTATGCTGAGTGAAATAACTCTATCACAGAAGGACAAATATTGTAGGAGTCCATTATTTTAAAAAGTCAAGGAAAGGTTTATGAAAAGAAGGAAATTCACTTTGTTGGTTACCGGGGATGGGAGGAAAGGGAAGAAAACGTTTTGGACTAGTTAGGGGTCAGATGTTGATTTGGGTGAGGGGAGGGGTGGTATAGCAAGAGCATTGACCCACACAGTGGCAGTGGGAAAAGGGAGGACACAGAAACATGCACAAAAGAAATAGACAACAGAGGCAAATACTATTACATGCACAATATGACATTACCAGTGACAGTAAACACTAGGCTACGGGTAAATCCATAGACTGGTGAGAAGATCATGTGGGGGCAGGTGAACAGGAATATACTCAAGATCAAGGATAGATTTGACTGAAGATAGTCTTATATATGTATTTGTGCTACAAAATCATCCACATACATTACAGAAATAACAGAGGACAGGGTTGGAGTAGCTTCTAAGAGACATCAAATGCCTTGAGGGTGAGAATCACCAGGCCTGTGGGCTCGGAATCATAGTCTCAGGGAACGTCATGCTCAATCGGCACAACATAGTATATAAAAATCTTCTTTTACATCCTACCTCAGTGAGTAGCAACTGGGGTCTTAAAAGCTTTTGAATACCCATCTAAGATGAGACTATTCTTCTCTCATGTGCAGCAAAGAAGAGTGAAGAAAATCAGTCATGTGGAAACAATTAGCCCAAAGATATGATGGACCATGAGGACCTCAGCCTTCATGACCCTGAGACCAGAAGAACTAGATGGTGCCTGGCTACCATTGCCAACCACTTGGAAAGGGATCAAAATTGGAGATCCTGTATAAAGTGGAGGAAAATTGTGGAACAAAATTCAAAAACACAAAAATGACCAGAATTACTGCTCAGATAAAGATTGGTGGAATCCCTGAGATTGTGACCCCTGGTCATCTTTTGAGCCTGGAAATATACCCAAGAAATGTACTCACCTACCCTAGCAAGATGCACCCCTTAAATCAATCAGCTGTGAGACATCAGAGGGGCAGCATTCACATGGAGGGAAAGCTGGATAGACGAGGAATACATAGATAAAGAAAGGCACAGGGAAAGGGTAGTCACAGGAGGATAGGGGAAGAGAGTTTTTATGGTTGGGGATTGTATTGGGGCTGTGAAATCAAATGTGCATGAACTGTTGAGAGTAAAACAAATCTGCTTTGTAAATTTGCACCCAAATCACAATAAAAAAAAAAAACCCAAAAACTTGAAGATGACCTTTGCAGCAGATTTGTGCAGTACAATATGACATCTGATTTCTTGACTACTGCTTCCATGGGTGTTGACTCTGGATGGAAGTAAAATGAAATTCCTGACAACTTCAATCATTTCTTCATTTATTGTGATGTTTCTTATTGGTCCAGTTGTGAGGATTTTTGTTTTCTTTATGTTGAGTTGCAATCCATACTGAGGACTGTAGTCTCTGATCTTCATCAGTAAGTCCTTCAAGTCATCTTCACTTTCAGCAAGCAAGATTGTGTCTGCATATCACAAGTAGTTAATGAATCTTCCTCCAATCTTGATGCTGCATTTTTTCTTCATATAATGTGGCTTCTCAGATTATTTGCTCAACATACAGATTGAATAAGTATGGTGAGAAGATACAACCCTGATGCACACCCTTCCTGATTTTACACCATGCAGTATTCCCTTGTTCTGTTTGAATGACAGCCTCTTGGTCTATGTATAGGTTCCACATGAGGGCAATTATGTGTTCTGGAATTCCCATTCTTTTCAATGTTATCCATTATTTATTATGATCTACATAGTCAAGTGTCTTTGTGTAATCAATAAAACACAGAGGAGAGTTAGGTGTGTTTATAATCTGAAAGGAAGGACCCAGTAAAAAGGGAGAGGTTGAATACATAGGAGAGATGAAAAAAAAAAATAGTTGGAGCAAAGTCTCTAAGGAGATGGAAGTGGAGGTTGGAGAGACATGAGGTGATGAAGAGGAGGAGGCATATTGCTTCCTCTGAGCGAGAGACAAAGGGAAGAAAATGCTTGATATTTAATTAATATATGGTGGAATTTGGGAGCTCTGGTAGTGTAGAGCCTAAAGCATTTGACTGCTAACCAGAAGGCTGGCAGTCCAAACCCACTAGGCACTCCTTGGAAGGCAGGTTGGGCAATCTACTTCCTTAGAGATACTGCCTCAGAAACCCAAGGAGGGGTTGCTAGGAGTCAGGATAGACTCAATGACAGTGAGGTTCTTCTTCTCCTTCTTTCTTTCTTTCTTTTCTTTTCTTTTTTTTTTTTTGTGGTGGAATCTAAGGCTAGACCATCTACTGAGAATGAAGAAATTAGGATTAGATTGAAAGATTCCAGGTTTTTAAAAATAGTGCTAAAGAGAATGTATGAAGGATAAGACCAAAGAACAACAAATAAATTGATGTACTCTTTTGAAGAGCCTATAAAATTGGACATAACCCCCTCTATCCTCCCACCCCCCCCTAATAAAACACTTATCAGAGAGAAATGATGCATCAAGTGGTAAGCCATAGTGTCCCATTTAGAAAAGCAAGGAATTGAGACCTGGAAAGATCAAGGGCACATAGTTCAAAACAAAACGTTGAGGTGTAGGAGTGAGAGAACTGGTAAGATAGGAAGTTGTGGTCAGAGAGTGATAATGTTGGGTTAAGTGGTAAAGTTGAAAAAGTTCAATGTGGAGCTGTGGGAGGAATTTTACTGGGATTAAGGAGGTCAGAGAGATTTACTGACATATACTACAGTCCCAAAATTTGATGAAGTCAAAGCTCTTTGAAGCTAGTATTTTTTTTTTTTTTAAATTCCCAGCAAGATAAGAAAATAACATAGAGACAGAAAATCACATGTTTTTTTGTGATTCAAGTCAGTTCTGACTCAAAGAAAACCCTATGTGCTACATAGCAAAGCACTGCCTGGTCTTGCCCTATCCTCACAATTGCTGCTATTTGAGCTCATTGATGCCACCACTGTGTCAATCCACTTCATTGAGAGAGTCTTCCTCTTTTTTGCTGACCCTTTACCTTACCACGAATGATGTCATTCTCCAGGGACTGGTCCTTCATGATAACATGCCCAGAGTACATGAGATGAAGTCTTGCCATCCTCACTTCTAAGGAGCAATCTGGATGCACTTCTTGCAAGACAGGTTTGTTTGTTCTTCTGGCAGTCTGCATGGTACATTCAATATTCTGCACCAACACCATAATTTAAATGTATAAATTCTACAGTAGTTCCGTATTCACTGCCTGGGTTTCACATGCTTATGAAGCAATTGGAAATATCATGACTTGCATCAGGCCAACCTTAGTTCTCAAAATGGCCTCTTTGCTTTTCAACACTTTAAAGAAGTCTTTTGCAGCAGATTTGCCCAGTGCAATCACATGTTGTTGTTTGGCGCTGCTGAGTCAGTAGTTACCCCATGTACAACAGAATGAAACATCACCCAGTCCTGCACCATCCTTATGTTGTCATTATGCTTGAATCCATTGTTTCAGTCACTGTGTCAATCCATCTTATTGAGGGTGTTTCCTCTTTTTCACTGACCCTCTTCTTTACCAAGCATGATGTTCTTCTCCAGGGCCTGGTCCCTTCTGACAACATGACCAAAGTACAAGAGAAAAAATCCTGCCTCCTTCCTTCTAAGGAGCATTCTGGATACACTTCATCCAAGACAGATTTGTTTGTTCTTTCAGTCCATGGTATATTCAATATTCTTCACCAATACCATAATTCAAATGCATCAATTTTCCTTCAGTATTTCTTATTCATTGTCTAGTTTTCACATTCATATGAGGCAATTGAAAAATACTATGGCTTGGGTTAGGCATAACCTTACCTCAAAATGAGATCTTTGTTCTTTAACATTTTAAATAGGTCTTTTGCAGCAGATTTGTCCATTGTAATACACCATTTAATTTCTTGACTGCTAATGCCATGGACGTTGATTATGGATCCAAGAAAAACGAAATCCTTGACAACTTCAATCTTTTCTCCATTTATCATGATAGTGCTTCTTGGTCTAGTTGTGAGGATTTTTGTTTTCTTTATGTTGAAGTATAATCCATAATCACATAGTTTTGCAAAAATTATATTAGGCATATTGATATGATAGTATTTCTTCAAAGTAGCCAGTGGCAGAATTTCTCATTTTAATTTCATTTTATTTCTTTTTGTTTGTTTCTTTTTAAAATAGCCACACAAATCCATTTGTTTATTATATATTATATTCATGTATTAAAATTAAAGCCAGTAGCATTATAAAAAGGAGTAATGGAATAATAAACTGACCATAACATAAAATTGTATATTTGCCAATGACTGATCCAATATAAAACTAATATAGCTTGTTGTTTCTCTAGTATCTTTATTACTATGGCTTGGGCCAATAGACCAACAGATATTACACCATAAACTATTAATTCAACTACAGTAATTTCAATTTTGACATTGATGTAGCATTAAATTGAGGTTCTATAATTATGAATCAAGAACATAGTGAGTATGTTAAATATCAAATATGCTAAAGCAATTTAGAAAAAGGAAAATGTGGTAAAGGTCAGGTTGAGATAATCTGACAGAGATATTCACAGTGTTATGTGTCTAAATGAGAAGAGAAAGTAGGTAGAACAATAATGATCTCTGCTTCTTATTAGATCCTGTTCAATTACAAAGGAAAAACTGAGGTTCCTAATTTAGCTATAGCTTTTTTTTTTTTTTTTTTTTAATATTTATTACTTAATAATCTTCAGAAAGGGTCCATGGGTAGTACAAAAGGTTCACTAACCTAAAGGTTGGTAATTTGAACCCATCTAGTGGTGCTTTTTTGGGAGCTCTGGTAGCATAGTGCCTAAGGCACTTGACTGCTAATCAGAAGGCTGGTGGTTCAAAACCCACCAGCCACTCCTTGGAAGGAAGATGGGGTAATCTACTTCTGTAGTGATACTGCCTCGGAAACCCAAGGAGGGGTCGCTGTGAGTTGGGTCTGACTCCATGGCACATAACAACAACAGTGGTGCTTCGGAACTAACTGCTGGTGATCTGTTTCTGTAAAGGTTACAACCAGGAGAATCTGATGGAGCAGTTCTACTCTGTAAAACATGAGGTCACCATGAGTCAGAATTGACTCAGTGGCAATGGGAATCTTCAGAAGACTTTGGCTAATACTATTTGAATAATTCTCATAAGAGAATATGCCATGTTTACCTGTTCCCTTTCTTCTGACACTAGAAAAAAATATGAATTTATGTTATTTCTCTTCTCTACAAAATCCAGTTAAAAGTAAAGAGCATTAATCATGTCTGAATAAACACATAATGTGCTAATTGTGACTTGTTTCTTCTGTTGAGAAGTCACTGATGGGGATGTTGCCTATACTTTATTACTATTATGCTTTTTTGTTATTTCATCTTACAAGAGATTTAAACACACTTTTCAAAAAGTTTGATTCTCTTGGAGGATTTTCTTTCCTAGTACACCAGGACTGCTGCTACCCTCTGCCTAACAGCAACCAGCTGTGTTTAGTGGGGGTTAGGGGTGGATACATTCTACCATCATCCTTGCTCTTGGCGGGAGCCTGGGTACAGGTGTGAGGAGTGTTGGGGTTGTGTGTGTGCTCCTCAGCATCTTGGGGTAGAACAAGGTGGAGGTCATCCTTACCTCAGGATGGCCTGCAACACCACAGTATTTTTGATTGGTGGCTTGTAGGGGCTAGCTTCTCATTCACCCTCTATTCAGGTAATAGGGATTGCAATCTCTTGAGGGTTGCTGTTCACTGTGAATTAGAACAAGAGGATGCTGTCCCTACCTGTGACTGGGGCACAATGGTTCAGTCTGGTAGCACAGGGAAGGGGAATCCAGTTGCCAGTGGGCTACATGTGGAGTGAAGGGGTCTTTAGGGAACTTTCAGTGCTTGACTTGTGTAGTGTGATATGTAGGAAACACTGAAAAGTAGAGGCCAGAAAATCAGCTCCAAGTGGTTCTTGATGTGTCAAGTGAGATCAGCATTGCCATATTATCTCAGAGAAATCATAAATCCAGATTTTTTAAATGTGAAAAATTTTATGTGATTTTTCAAACACAGAATGAATAACCAAAACATATTTAGGAGCTATATTTGGACTGGGAGCCCTTGGTTTGCCAGTCTTAGGGGCGGCTGGTTGTGGCATAGTATGTAGCCGAGATTTTAAACCTCTGTAAACTCACCTGCCTTGGCCTAACTGTCATGCTTTGAGAAGAAAGACTGAGCACCTGAGTGTGAAATTAAAGAGCTATAACTTTACACTCAAGCGTTGGGTAGAAGAAGACTTGGTAGCAGTATAGACAAAACAGCTGTCAAATGGTGAAAACCCAGCTTTCAACAGCGACATCTTGTGGCAGTGAAAGAAACAACAACTTCAGAGGATGAGACAGGCTCAGCATTAGAGTTTCTGGGTTTAGAATGGGGGTCATAGATCTCAAGAGAGAGATAATGGACTTGCTATTAATAAAGGTGTTTGTGTGTGTGTGTGTGTGTGTGTGCAGGGATGATTCACTGGTAATACAGGATGTGACCATGTGTGCACACCAAGCCAGTGATATGTGCCATGCTAGTTGCTCTAGATCTGCACTCTAGATCTAGTTGCTCACTGATCTGCACTGAACACTTTCCCTTGTTACCCTCCCGAGAGGGACTGGGTCTCCGGGAGCGAGGTAAGCACGGGCGGGCTTGTGCTTAGTCCCCGGGAGCAAGGTAAGCATGGGTGGGCTTGTGCTTAGTAACTGGGAGCGAGGTAAGCACGGGCAGGCTTGTGCTTACTCACTGATCTGCACTGAACACTTTCCCTAGTTACGCTCCTGAGAGGGACCGGGTCTCCGGGAGCAAGGTAAGCACGGGTGTAGCACAGAGTAGCAGGCTGGAAGAGCAGGAGAAAGGGGTAAAACCCAGGAAGCCAAAGAGAA
>NW_006921658.1:3619104-3623972 GCF_000298275.1 Orycteropus afer afer
GGAAAAGAAAAAAAGCTGAAACTAGGTCCTGGAAGGGGAAGAGTAAGAATAATAATAAAAAGGACAAAAATGTTAATAATAATAGTTGTTTTAAAACAGACAAATACAAGCAACTAATCAGAAGAAAAAAGAAACTGAAAAAGAGAAAAAAAAAATTGGTGGAGGACAGGGCAGGGCACCCAGGCTCTGTCTGAGCACACAGACTTTGATGGAGTTCTTGTGGGTCCAGAAAGTAGGTGGGAATTGGGGATGGCCACACATCCATTCACCAAGTGGGTGTGGAGTATAAGAGTAAGAAGAGGAATGTCACACCTTTTCAGTCCTGCGGGTTAGGAGTGTCCTTGGGTTTGCTGCAAGCAGAACCTGTTCTTAAGTCCCTGGAATATGCGAGAGTGCTGTCACTTTAAATATCCAAAATGGTCAAGATGCTTTTAAAACTTCAACATGGCGGCACCCTCCAGATAGGCAAAAGTCCACAGCTCAGCCCATCTTTCTCTTCACCTTCTCCATTTATTCCCCAGCTACCAGAGCAATCTTCTGTGCAGTCTCTGGCTAGCAGGGCTGATTTTTAGGTTAATTCTTAGGTCCTACCACCACTGGACACTCTCCAAGCTGTCTGTCAGGGTCGCTCAGGATCACTGCCAGACTGCAGCTCCATCTGTCTCCTTTTTTGGTATTTTCATGCAAATTCTTCTGCTAGTTGGAGTTTAGTACATGTCTATATCCTTCCCTTCAAGGCTCAGGGGTCCAGGATTATCTTCTGTGTCTGTGTTATTGGTTTCCATTTTCTTTGTTGAAGAGGGTCTGTGCAGTCTTTCTGCCTAGTCCACCATTTTACTGGAACTCTCCCCTTAATTGGGATTTTTATTATTGAGTTATAATAGTTCCTTGTATATTCTTGATGCAAGCTCTTTATCAGGTATACTTGAAATTTTTCTCCCATGCTGTGGATTGTCTCTTCACTTTCTTTCTTGATAGCATCCTTTGGGCACAAAATTTTTCAATTTTGATGAAATCTAATCCCTTTTTTTCTTTTGTCACTTGTGCTTTTGGTGTCATAGCTAAGAAAAAATTGTCTAGTCCAGGAGTGATCCTGAAGGACATTTGGTCACATCTGCCCCATTGTTAGAGTTGCACATTGTGAAACTGTTAACAAAGCCAAAATTAATAAGGAAATACAGTCAATAATGCCACATTTTACAGAAACAAACAAACAAAAAAACTTCACTGCCATTGAGTTTATTCTGAGTCATAGCAACCCTCATTGGGTGTCTGAGGTGGTAAATCTTTACTGAGTAGGTTGTCCCATCTTCCTTCTACAGAGTGGCTGGTGGGTTTGGACTACCTACCTTCTGGTTTGCAGTCAAATGCCTTGGGCACTGAGCTATCAGAGCTCCTTCCACTTTACAGTTGACTTCTAATTGTGTTCCTAATCAATCAATTGTGTCTCTAATCAATGCAGTCTACTCCCATCTACAATCACTCCTACAGGATGCATCATTTTATACAATAACCTGTCAGCACAGCAATATGACATTGATGCACTTGCTTTTCTACCCTGATGCCAGTACACACTATACATGGGAAAAAAAGCTTCTTAATAAACCTTACATATGGAAAATATAAGTGGTACAGAAGGGGTAAAGTGATTTTGGGAGAGAGTTTAAGGAAAACACGTAAGGCTTTCTTCTGGATTGGATGCTGTCAGCAAAAAGTCAATTCTATGGTTGTGTATTTTATATTTTTAATTTACTTTTGTTTATTTTGTTGCTGTTGAGAACATACGTAGAAGAGCATGCACCAATGCAACCAATTCTACATGCATGATTCAATGACACTGAAAACCTTCTTTAGGTTGTGCAACCCTTCTCAGCTTCCTTTTCCAAATTGTTCCTCCCCCATTAATATAAACTCACTGTACTCTATGTTTCCCATCTGATATTTCAAGTTGCTGTTGTCAATTTGATCTCATATAGGTAGATTTGAAAAGAGCACAATGCTCAAGGCAGACTTTCTTTCTTTTTTCTTTTTTTTTACTAATGAAACTAAACTATTGTTTGGATTTAAGAAGACTTCAGGTTTATGTTTTATGACTTTGGTTTATGGTTTGAAGATTATCCCAGGGCAAAAGTTCAGGGGTTTATCCAGCATCAGTGACTCCAGAAAATCTACATTCCATGATAATTTGAAATTCTGTTCTACATTTTCTCCCTTTTGATCACTATGTTCACTAATGTTCATTAATGGTAGCTGGGCATCATCCAGTTCTTTTTGTTTCATAGCAAAAGAGATAGCTATTCATGGAGGCAATTAGCTACATATTTCATTTCCTCCTTTATTCCTGACTCTCCTTCTTCCTCTGTTGCTCCAGGCTAATAAAGACCAATTCTTGTACCTTGGATGGACATTTGCAAGCTTTTATGACCCCATGCACTACACAAAGAGCTAGAAGATAGAACAGAAGCACTAAATATGATAATTAGCCATAAAACAATGACCCTAAACCTCCAAACCAAGGATCTAAATCCCATGAGATATTTGTTCATAAACAGCCTTAGCAGCTGTTCCTTGTTGTTGGCAGTATAAACATATCTTACACACAACAAAGTTCAACTCAACTTTGAACAGGTGTACAACTTATTGACATAAATTGAATTAATGGGCTGTGCAACCCTATCTTTAATCAGTGTAGTTTTTCCATCACCATACACTGAAACTTAGTGCTCTGTAAGAAAAATTGCCTCACTTTCCTCCTAATTCTCACCCCTGGTAACTACTAACAAATTTTGGTGTCTAAATGTTTGCCTATTGTCTTAGGATGGGTTCTCAAATGACACAAAACCAGTGAAGTGTATATATAAACATTATACATATATATATAATTTTATATATAGAGAGAGATACTATTTTTTTTTTCCCCAAGGAAATGGCTTCCACAGTTATGGAGGCTGACAAGTCCCAAGTGTGTAAGTCAGGCAGCAGGCTGCTGGTGCACATGGTTACAGAGCCAGTGAATTCAAAATCTGCAAGTTAGGTAGTGGGGTGAAGGCTTCTCATGTTCTGAAAACTGGAGGTTAGGTGGCACAAGATGAATGCAGAATCAAGAGAGGGAGCTTTACCAGAATATCTGTTTATATCAGGATGCAGGGCACATTCCTAAGGAAACTCCTCTTTCAACTGATTGGCTGCTTACATGAAATCACAAAATGAGAGATGATTAATTAGTATCTGCAGAACCACTGAGAATCATAGCCTAGCCAAATGGATACATAACTTGAACCATCAAACTTGTAATCTTTTTATTTGACTTTATATAATACGTGTCCTTCTGTTACTGACTTATTTAATTCAGCATAATGTCTTCAAGCTCCACCAATGTTGTAGAATGTATCAGGAATTCATTTCTTTTCTTAGCTCAGTAGTATTCCATTGTAAATATGTACCAAAGTTTATTTGTCCATGCATCCACTGATGGGCATTTAGAATATTTTATATTTTTAATTTGAAATATACTTCACATAACATGAAATTTATCATTTTAAGTGTACACTTCAGTATTTTGAAATATATTCAAAATATGCAACTATCATCACTATCTAATTCTAGAACATTTCCATCCCCCTCTCCTCAAAGAAAGTCTGTACCTATTAAAAGTTAGTCCTAACTCCTCCATCGCTCTAGCCTCTGGAACAGAGTCTATCGCTTCTTATGAATCTAATCATACAATATGTGGTCTTCTTTTGCTTGTCTTTCTTCACTTAGTGTGATATTTTCAAGGTTCATTCATATTGTAGCATGTGACCATACTTCAGCCCCTTTTATGGCTGAATAATATTACATTGAATGAATAGAAAACATTTCAATTATCTTTTCATCAATTGATGAAAATATGAATTGTTTCCGTTTTGGCTATTTTGAATAATGTTGTTATGGACATATGTGTGTAAGTTTTTGTGTCAATGTATGTTTCCAATTCTTTTGGGTACAAACCAAGGAATGGGATTATTAGATCAAATAGTAATTCTATGTTTAAGTTTTTGAGGAACTGCCAAACTGCATCTCACCATGGCTGCATTATTTTGCATTCGTACCAGTGACACATGAGTTCCAATTTCTCCACCTGACTGACATTTATTATTGTCTTTTTTTAAGAGAAATTTTAGTGACTGTCAAGTGCATCTTTTTATATGCTTATTGGTCATTTGCATATCTTTGGAGAAACATCAATTCAAATATTTTGCCCATTGTTTAATTGGGATTTTTATCTTTTTATTATTGGGTTATAATAGTTCGTTATATATTCTTGATGCAAGTTCCTTATCAGATATATTTGAAAAATTTCCCTCATTCTGTGGATTGTCTTTTTACTTTCTTGATAGCATCTTTTGAAGCACAAAATTTTTTAATTTTGATGAAATCTAATCTCTTTTTTCTTTTTGTCGGTTGTGCTTTTGGTATCATTTCTAGGAAACAATTCCCTAGTCCAAGGCCACTTAAGATTTACTCTCATGTTTTCTTCTAAGAGTTGTATAGTATTAATCCTTGCATTTAGGCCTATGATCCATTTAGAGTTAATTTTTGTGTATGGTATGAAGTAGGGATTTGACTTCATTCTCTTACATATGAATATCCAGTTTTCCTAGCACCTTTTGGTGAAAAGACAATTCTTTCTCTTATTGAATGGTCTTGGCACCTATGTCAAAAATCAATTGATTGGAATAAAGCATGAGCTTATTTCTGTGCTCTCAAGTCTATTCCATTGGTCTATATACCTATCCTTATACTAGTACCACAGTAACCTGATTATTATAGATTCATAGTAAGATTTGAAATTGGGAAATGTGAGCTCTCCAACTTTGTTCTTTTTC
>NW_006921658.1:3624528-3638214 GCF_000298275.1 Orycteropus afer afer
ATCTTATTTGGAGTTCATTGTGCTTCTTGGATGTGTAGATTAATGTTTTTCATCAAATTTAGGACTTTTTGATGATTGTTTTTTTAATTATTCTTTTGCCTCTTTCACTCTTTTTTTTTTTTGTCTTTCTGGGATATGCTTTTTGTGTATATCCATGCACATGATGGTGTCCCAGTTTCTCCAAATTTTTTTTTCTTTATTTTTCTTCATCCTTTGCTTTTTTTCTGTTTATCAGCCTGAATAATATCAATTTACTTATTTTCAAGTTTACTGATTCTGCTTAAATCTGCTGTTGATTCCTTCTAGTGAATTTTTCATTTTAGTTATTATTCTTTTCAATTACAAAATTTTTATTTGGTTCCTTTTTATACTTTCTATCTTTTTATTGGTGAGACATAATTCTTATACTTTCCTTTAATTCTATTAGAACTTTCCTTTAACTTGCTGCACATATTTCAAATAACTGATTTAAATAATTTGTCTAGAGAGTGTAACATCTGGGATCCCTCAGGCACAGTTTCTATTGATTTCCTTTTTCCTTCTTGTGCATGGGCAGTGTTTCTTGTTTCTTTGCACGTCCTGTGATTTTTTGTTAAAGACTAGACATTTTCAATATTACAATGCAGTCATTCTGGAAATCAGATTCTTTCCTCTCCCTAGGATTTGTTATTGTTGCTGCTTATTGTAGTAGAAGCAGTAGTTTATTTGTTTAATGACTTTTTGGAAATAGTTCTGTAAAGTTTCTATTTTTTGTTATGTGTGACACTTGAAGACTCCTTTCATTTAGCTTACTGGAACAAAAAATCTTCTAGAGTTTGCTGAGGAATTCTGTGTACATGTTGAGACATCCCTTCACCACTCAGTGAGGCAATTTACAACTTGTCCTTAGTCTTTACTTACCACTTTGATAGAGCTTCAAGGTCAGCAGACAATGAGAGGACATTCTCATGTTTTTCCTGAGCATGTGCATAACCCTGAGCATGCAAATGGCTTACTGGATTCTCAGGAATATGTTGGAACTCTTCAAGACCCTTATAAATATCTCATTAAACAGTCTTTCTTACCAAGCTTTTTGGGTAGCATATTGTTTCACCCAACTTTTGTCTACCAAATCAGGCAGCAGAAACCCAAAATATTAGCCTGTACATGTTTTCAACAAATACACCCAAGGAAACAGTTTTAGCACTCAGGCAGGTCCAAGTCAGGTGAAATAAAGACAAAACTTTTGAGAAGTCTTCCAGGGAGTTGTCACATAGGTAGGAACAAATAATTAATTATAATTCTTTGTAAATGAAGTCCTCTCTGATTCTGGTACAGGAATGTTACTTTCATGGATACAGTTGAACTTGGCAAATGAGGATGTGACTGGGCAAGATGAAAGATGACAAAGTTCAGCATTCTTGCTCAGTTTCCTTCCTGTTCCCTACTGCCCTTAAAAATATGAATGTTATCCAAGTTTTTGTCCTTAGACATCCTCTTTTTTCCTCTCTTCTATCTATCTGAACCTTTCTTGTGGGTGGTAACTAACCGTCCATTACTTCAGGTAAGATGAATGAGGGATGAGCCAGCTAGATTACATTGAGGCTCATAATGGGCAGGACTTGAGGTTCAGGTGCACTTTCACTAACGTTATGGTACAAAGAGCCATTTATGGACATCTACAAAGCATAAGGAAAGGATCAGCTTAATTAATTATCCTATGAGGAAATGAGGAAGATCTGAAATAAAGAAGATAATCCATATATGAAAAATGAAGTGACAGAAGAGGGTGAGGAAGTTTAGAGGAAATAATGATTGAGACAAACTGACTAGTGTGTAAGTTTGTCATATTGTGGTGGCTTGCTTGTTGCTGTGATACAGAAAGCTATGCCACCAGTATTTCAAATTCCAGCAGGGTCACCCACACTGGACAGATTTCAGCAGAGCTTCAAGAATTTGACACTAGGAAGAAGAAAAGAACCTGGTGATCTGCTTCTGAAGAAAAAATTAACCAGCTGAAACTTTGAGGATATCAGTGGAACTCTGTGTAATATAGTGTAGGAAGATGAATCCCTCAAGTTGGAAGGTACTTAAGATATCACTAGGAAAGAGCTACCTACTCAAAGTAAAATCAACTCTAAAAAGTTGAATTGGTAATTACTGGGGAATGCAAAAGTTGGAAACAAAGAAGGATCAGTAGTTGGAAAATATGGCCTTGGTGATAGAAAAGATATCAGAAATTGATATTGAGTGCTAGAATTTTGCAAGACAGACAAATTGTTCTTTGGAAATCACAACATAAATGATGACTATACCTGTGGAATTCACTGGACGGAATAGGCAGTCATCAAATTGACATCTGTGGAAAGAGACAATGGAGAAGCTCATCATCAGTAAAATCAAGGCTAGGGGCCAACTGTGGAACAGACTATATTTCTCATATGTAAATTCAAGTTGAAGCTGAAGAAAATTAAAACTAGTTCACAAAAGCCAAAGTATGATTTTGAGACCCTCTCAAGTAATTTGAGTCATTGAACATGAATGACTGAAGACCACACAAGTTGTGGGATGACATCAAGCACATCATATATGAAGAAATAAAAATGGATTAAACAGACAAGAAAGAAAGAAAAGAACAATGTGGATGTCAGGAGACATGGAAGCTTGCTATTGAACATAGGATAGCTAAAATGAGTGGAAGAAATGATTAAGTAAAAGAGCTGAACAAAAGATTTCAAAGGGTGGCTTGAGATAAGAAAGTACAATATTATAATGAAATGTACAAAGACTGGAGTTAGAAAGCAAAAAGGGAAGAATGGCTTTGGATTTCCCAAGCTGAAAGAATGAAGAAAAAATGAAAGGAATAAAAAGATTTACTTTACCAAAAAGAGTTGGTCAATATTAAGTAACTATAGGAGATAGCCTATGATTGAGAGCAGATGGTATTGAAGGAAGAAGTCCAAGCAGCACAGAAGGAACTGGCAAAACACAAGTGTCCAGGAATTGACAGAAAACAAATTGAGATGTTTCAACAAAAGATGCAATGCTGGAAGCCCTCACTCTTCTATGCCAAGAAATTTGGAAGACAGCTACCTGACCAACCAATGGGAAAAGAACCATATACATGCCCATTCCAAAGAAAAGTCATCCAATGGAATTGGAAATTGTAAAACTTTATTACCATTACTACCACATATAAGTAAAATTTTGTTGAAGACAATTAAAAAAATGTAGCAGTACATTGACAGGGAACTGTCAGAAAATTCAGGACACATTTATGGAACGAGGGATTTGTCAGATGGCACTTGACTGAAGCAGAGAATACCAAAATGATGTTTAACTGTGTTTAATTGCCTATGCAAAGGTATTCAACTGTATAGATCATAACAAATTATGGATAACTTTGTGAAGAATGGGAGTTTCAGAACACTTAATTGTGCTTCTGTGGATAATGTACATATACCAAGAGGCAGTCATTTGCACAGAAGAAGGGGATAATGTGTGGTTTGAAATCAGAAGAGCTGTGCATCAGGGTTATATCCTTTCATCCTACTTATTCAATCTGCATGCTGTGCAATTAATCCAAATAGGTGGATAGTATGAAGAAAAACACAGCATCAGGATTAGAGAAAGACTAATATGCAACCTCCAATATGGAGATCCACCACTCATCTGTCATTTTGTTGTACTGTGGTGGTTTGTGTGTTGCTTTGAGGGTGGAGGCAATGCCACCAATATTTCAAATACCTGTGGGGTCACCCATGGTGGACAGATTTCAGCAGAGCTTGCAGACTAAGACAAACTGAGAAGAAGGATGGGGCCATTCAGGTCTGAAAATTAGCCAGTGTAAACCTTATGAATAGAAGGAAACACTGTCTATTACTGGAAAACTTTATGAGTAGCCATGAAACATTGATATAATGCTGAAAGATGAGGCCCTCATGTTGGAAGGCACTCAAACTATGAGTGAGGGAAGAGCTGCTTCCCCAAAGATAAGTTGAGGTTAATGATGTGGATGGAGTGAAGGTTTTTGGATCTCCTTTTGCTGATGTGGCACAATTCAAAATGGGAAGAAACAGCTGCAGACATCCATTAATAATCAGAAAGTGGAATGTATGAAATATGAATTTAGGAAAATTGGAAATTATCAAAAGTGAAATGGAATGCATAAAGATCAATATCCTACCCATTAGTGAGCTGAAATGGGCTGGTTTTGGTCATTTTGAATCAAACAATCATATGATCTACTATGCTGGGAATGACAAATTGAAGAGGAATGAAGTCACATCAATCATCAAAAAAAATGTTTAAAGATCTATCCTGAGGTACAATACTGTCAGTGATAGGATAATACTGATATGCCTACAAGACCAGTTAATACTACTATTATCCAAATTTACATACCAACCACCAAAGCGAAAGATGAGGAAATTGAAGATTTTTACCAACTTCTGCAGTCTGAAATTGACTGACCATGCAATCAAAATGTGTTGATAATCACTGGTGATCAGAATGCAAAAGTTGGAAACAAAGAAGAGTTACTGGAAGTTGGAAAATATAGTCTTGGTGATAGAAATGTTACTGGAGATTGCATGATAGAATTTGGCAAGACCAATGACTTATTCATTGCAATACCATTTTCCAATAACACAAATGGCAGCTATACATGTGGACTTCCCCAGATGGAGTACACAGGAATTAGATTGACTATATTTATGGCAAGAGGAGATGGAGAAATTAAATATCTTTGGCCAAAGCCAGGCCAAGAGCTGATTGTGGAACAGACCATCAAATGCTCTTATGCAAGTTCAAGGGGAAACTGAAGACAATTAAAAGAATTCCATGAGAGTTAAAATATGACCTTGATAATATGGTCTTTAGAGACCATCTAAAGAATAGATCTGATGTATTGAACACTGATGACCGAAAACTGGAGGAATGCTGGGATGACATCAAGAACATCATACATGAAGAAAGAAAAAGTCATTAAAAGGACAGGAAAGGAAGAAAAGGCAACAACAGATGTCAAAAGAGACTCTGAAACCTGCTCTTGAATGGAGAGTAGCTCAATCAAATGGAAGAAATGACAAAATAATAGAGCTGAACAGAAGATTTTAAAGAGCAGCTCAAAAAGACATAGTCAATTATTAATATGAAATGTACAAAGACCTAGAGTTAGAATACCAAAAGGGAAGAAGAAGTTCGGTATTTCTCAAGCTGAAAGAATTGAAGAAAAGAAATTCAAGCTTTGAGTTGCAATGTTGAAATATTGAATGATGCAGGAAGCATCAAAAGAAGATGGAAGGAGTACACAGAATCACTGTACAAAAGAGAATTGGTCTTTGTTCAACTATATCAGGAAGTGGCATATGATCAAGAACCAGTGGTATTAAAGGAAGAAGTCAAAACTGCACTAAAGGAGTTGGTGAAAAACAGCACTTCAGAAACTGACAGGATAGCCATTGAGATGTTTCAACAAATGGATGCAGCACTGAGACACTTGTTCATCTATGCTAAATAATTTGGAAAACAGCTCCCTGGCTGGAAGATATCCATATTTGTACCCATTCGAAAGAAAGGTGATCAAACAGAATATGGAAATTATTGAATAATATCATTAGAGTCACATGCAAGTAAACTTTTGCTGAAGATAATTCAAAAATGGTTGCAGCAGTATATTGACAGGGATCTTCCAGAAATGCAAGCTGGATTCAGAACAGGACATGGCATGAGGGATATCATTTCTGATGTCACATGGATCTTGGCTGAAAACAAAGAATACCAGAAAGATGTTTACTTGTGTTTTATTTACTATGCAAAAAGCATTTTACTATGTGGATCATAACAAATTATGGATAACATTGAGAAGAATGGGAATTCCAGAACACTTGATTGTGTTCATGAGGAACCTGAACATAGACCAGAAGGCTGTCATTCAAATGGGATAAGGGGATATTGCATGGTATAAAATCAGGAAGAGTGTGTATCAGAGTTGGATCATTTCACCATACTTAGTCTGTATCCTGAGCAAATAATCTGAAGAAGAATGCAGCATCAGGATTAGATGAAGACTCATTAACTACCTATGATACACAGATGACACAAACTTGCTTACTGACAGTGAAGATGACTCAAAGCACTTGGTGATAAAGATTAAAGACTACAGTCTGTAATATGGATTATACCTCAATAAAGAAAATGAAAATTCTCACAAGTGGACTAATAAGCAGCCCCATCATAAATGGAGAAAAGATTGAAGTTGTCAAAGATTTCATTTTACTTGTATCCACCATTAACACCTATGGAAGCAGCAGTGATGAAATCAGAGGTCTTAGGGCACTGGGCAAATCTGCCCCAAAAGATAATTTAAAATGTTAAAGAGCAAAGATGTCACTTTGAAGACAGGTGCGCCTAACCTGAGCTGTGGTATTTTCAATAAACTCATGTGCAGAAAGCTGGACAATGAATAAGGAAGACCACAGAAGAATAGATGCCTCTGAATTGTGGTGCTGGTGGAGAATATTAAAGATACCATAGACTGCCAGAAGAGGAAACAAATCTTTTTTGGACAAAGCACAGCCAGAATTTTCCTTAAAAACAAGGTGTTGAGACTTCATCCACATGCTTTGGACATGTTATCAGGAGGGACTAGTCCCTGGGGAAGGAAATGGTGCTTGTTAAAGTAGAGGATCAGTGAAAAAGAGAAGAGCCTCAAGTAGATGGAGTGACACAGTGGCTGTAACAAGGAGCTCAATCTTAGCAAGGATTGTGAGGATGGCTCAGGACTGGGCAATGCTTCATTCTACTAAACATAGGGTTTATACGAGTCAGAACTGACTAGCTTATGCCTAACAACAAGAAGAACAACAGTCACTGAGAAGTGTTTTTATTGATGGATGGGAAAATTTCTGGAGGAAAATAATGAATTAGAGAAGATGGTAGTTTTTACTTTGATTGTTTTACCTGCTTGTATGAGTTGCTGAGCAATTTAAGGGTGTATTTATAGGAAACAGCATAATGCACGGTAGCCTTCAAATTGAGACATGACTTATTTTTGAGGTCCAAGACTTATTTTCTAACCTCATCTTAGACATCTTCACAAGGATTCCCTTTGGTACTTCAAATCCAATATATCAGAAGTTAAATTAATATTCTCTCTTGAATAACTCTCCTTGGATAATCACAGATAACACCACAATCCTCATCCATGTTACAAAGATGAGAATCTGTGAACTATTTTTTATTCAATCTTCTTGTCACCTGCTATTTTAATCAGTTGCTGAGTTCTATTGGGTTTCCTTCCAAATGATCCTCTTATGATATATTTTTTTAGTGTCATCTCTCATTTAGGCCATGGTAATAACTTACTTTTCCACACATTTAAAATCTCTGACCTCTCCAATCTATCCCTCATGTAGCACCAAAGAGGAAGATCAAGAACTGTACTGTCTAATATAGTAGCTATAGTCAGGCTATTTAAATTAATTTAAATTAAATACAAGTAAAAACTAAGTACCCCAGTCACACTAGTTATATTTAAATTGTTCGATACCCATATGTAGCCAGTGGCTACCATATTGGACAAAGTATGTATAGAACATGCCCATCACTGTGAAAAGTTCTATTTTTCCTAGGACATGTAACATCATGTCATTACTCTCTCCATAATCTTTTATCTTTTCCAGCTTAAAGCATAACTCCAAGATTCATTCTTGTCATGGAATTTAAAGTCCATACTATTTTTGTAGCATCAACTTCCAAATAATTTCTTTACAAAGCCTAGCCATGGTGGCTTACATTTCTGTTTCTCACACATTCCGGGCAATTTTGTGCCTCTGTGCTTTTGACATGCATTTCATTTGCTTGGGCTACATTCTTTACTGCTCCTTTCTCATTCTTCATATATTAAAATCCTCCTCATTATTAGTACCTGCTCAAATGATATTTCCTCCTATAAGTCTTGGCCCATCAGAATTTAGCTTGTCTCCCTACTTCTTAAATATTGTTACTTCTACCTCTTTTTTCCCCCATCATAATTAGTTGTTTATCTTCCATATATTCTATTATATTGTAATTTATTTAAGGTAGAGAATGTTTCCAATTCATTTTTCGATCTCCACAATACCTACTTGAAAGCTTTGGTCATAGGAAGTACTCAGTAAATAATGGTCCAATTAAATTAAAGTAGCTATTTCTTGTAGCCTTGGCTCTGTCTGCTCACAGAAACACCCTAAGAGGGAATACTTGGAAAATTCTTATGTTCTACAACAAAGATGCAGGAGAGAAAAGCTAGTAAAACCTACAGTACAGAAAACCTGCTGCAATAAGGATGTCAGGGCTCGAACCTGGACACTGTTCTGTTGACAAGATATTCTGAGCAATGGAATTATTGTTTTATGGACTTGACTCTTTTGGCAGGAATAGGATAAAATCCTACAAGTGCCTTCTTTACATCTCTTGGTCCTGGTCAATCTTCATCCTTCTCACCTTGAGCACAGCCTTGTGAAGAACAGAATGGGGACAAATAACAGACTCAGATTTTTCTGTTTGTAATCTTCCTCTTTTTGGTGCTTAGTATGATTTTCAAACAGAACTGATTTTTTTTTCCCATTAGTTTTATTTTCATCATGAGTAACCCAGTCTGAGCTTCTCAGACCACGATCTGAGACCATAATAGATGAGGCAATTCAGGCAAAAATTGATTTCCTCCTTGTCCCAATTATTAACTTGGTCTTCGTGCTCCTTTTAGAGCAGAATTTCATAAATATGGATGACAGAGAGTCTAAAAATCTCTCAAAACTGATGTATAATTATATGTGCACATCTTGGAAGAAAGAGTTCATCACTTTTTATCAGATTCTCAGAGTTTTTTTGACTCATAAGAGTAAAAGATCACAGCTCTAAAGTATCTTTGAAAGAATCACATTTTTTTCCATTAATTCAATAAATATTTATTGAAAACATAATATGGGGCAGGCACTGTTTTGAGGCTGGGATACAGCTGTGAACCAGAAAGATAAAGGTTCTGCTTCCATTGAACTTACATACCAAAGAGAGAAACATTTCACAAAGAAATGTCATGGAAATCAGTTAGAGAAACAGAATGAAAGCGAAATTCTTAGATTCCAAACTCGGATAAACATATGTTACTTTTGAATATACAGTGGAAAAGTCAATCCCAGGGTTCTTATTTATGCAGAGTCAAGTATCTGGACAGTGGACCTAATTTTTCACTTCATACTGGATTTTTTACACATTGTAGACATAACTGTGGTGTCTTAAATGATTTAGTTTTCTCTTTCTAAATGTTCTTGAAACTTTGAGATTCTGAATACTCTCTTGGCATAAATGTAGTCTCAGTGTGGTTGGAATCTGAACATTCTCAGAAGAACCTCTGCCCACTGTGAATTCTTTTGTTCTTTTCTTTGCTCCCTTATTTGGCCAGAGTCCTGCTAGTTTAAGCCACCCTTGACCACCACTGGATGGAGCTATTGCATCAAGTAAATAATCTTTCCATTGATTCAAGAGCAATTTCCCTGCCCTTTAGTAATCAATTTACTTAGCTTTAAAAGGTAAAGATTGTTGATTTCCTGCAATTTTGCTATTGCAATGTTTAATTACCTTTTTGGCTGTATTCTCTGAGTTCTTTTGCAGAATCTTAAGACATATATATATAATTAGTAATGTTAATTTTGTTTTGATAATTTCAGGACAATCTTCAAGATAAGTGGAGAAATGCAGGAGTGATGCAGACCAACATTGGTAATTACTGGTATAGGTGTATTATATGCTGCTGACATGTGTTTTATACAACCTTAATAAGTAATGACAAGACTTAAACTTTCCTCACACTGGGGACCATTCAGTGGTTTCCTCTTGCCTTGAGAAGAATTGTAGAACTTGTAAATTGAAATATTTCTCAGGTTTCACCAGTGTTTATATGCTGGAAACTAAGTTCGTGAAAATTAGTTCTTTTCAATACTATTTCAGGAAGCTTTAAGCGTTTCTCTTTCTCTCTCTCAATTACTCTACTTGATAAAGATAGTGTCTACTTACCTCTCTTGTCTATTTATACCAATTTGTTTTTTTTTCTATCATCTATTTCTTTCTATCCATAATTTATCTGTTTTACTTCTAGCACTCTTTAACAACTCTGTGCCAACGGAAAATTTTTTATGATAAAATATGATCTTTTAAATTATACTAAATTATTAACTCCATACGTGCCAAAAAGGAACTTAGAAGTCAGGCTTTAAATGAAGAGCTAACATAAGAGTGAGTAACAGGACTCTATGGTAATACATCCCTTAGAGCAATAGACCATGGGACACCAAAGGACCAACTTTCAAACTGAGGAAATGCAGGACAAACAGGAGTGTATAAATATGAGGGGCACAGGGGGAGGGTTATAGGGTAGGTAGGGGAGGAGACTGGGTTAGGGTTGGACATGGTGAATGGGGAATGAAACTAAATGTATGTGTTACATTGAATGTAAAACAAGCTCTTAAAATAAAAATAATAATAATAAAAAAGAGTGAGTAACAGGAATTACAAATGGTGTGTTATCATTATTATTTCATTTATTCCATCATTAATACAAGATATCAACCACTTAAATATAGCTTTTTCCTTCTATGTATTTTTTCTCTCTGTAGCTTCATTGTTCTCTATAAACCAGAATAGTGTATTGGATCACATATACATGTAAGAATTGAACAGACAATGGGAAGGTATATTTTTATATTCATCTGATTTAATTGACCACTTTGGATCAGAAATGGTAGTTGTTGTTAGGTGCTGCTAAATCTGTTCTAAATCACAATGACACTGTGTACAACAGAACAAAACACTGCTGGGTGCTGTGCCACCCTTAAAATCCTTGCTATGCTTGAGCTCATTGTTGTAGCCACTGTGTCAATTCATGTCTTGAGGGTCTTCCTCTTTTTCTCTGTCCCTTTACTTTACCAAGTATGATGTCTTTCTCCATGACTGGTCCCTCTTGATAATATGTACAAAGTATGTGAGACGAAGTCTTGCTATCTTCGCTTCTAAGAAGCATTCTGGTTGTACTTCTTCCAATAAATATTTGTTTAGTTTTCTGGCAATCCATGGTATATTCAATATTCACTGCCAACACCATAATCCAAAGGCAAAAATTCTTAGGTCTTCCTTATTCATTCTCCACCTTTTGTATGCATATGGGACAATTGAAAATACCATGGCTTGGTTTATGCACACCTCAAAGAGACATATTTCCTTTTCAACACTTTAAAGAGGTCTTTTGCACAAGATTTCCCCAATGCGATATGTCATTTGATTTTTTTACTGCTGCTTCCATGGGTGTTAATTGTCTATCTAAATAAAATGAAATCCTTGACAAGTTAAATATTTTCTCTGTTTATCATGATGTGTTGTTTATTGTTTCAGTTGTGAAGTTTTTTTGTTTTCTCTATGTTGAGGTGTTATCCATACTGAAGGCTATAGTCTTTGAGCTTCATCAGTAAGTGCTTCAAGTCTTCTTCACTTTCAGCAAGCAAGGTTGTGTCATTTACTCATCTCAGGTTGTTGATGAGTCTTCCTCCAATCCTGATGCTACATTCTTGTTCATATCGTCCAGGTTTTTGGATTATTTGTTCAGTATACAGATTGAATACATATGTTGAAAGCATGCAACCCAGACACATAACTTTTCTGATTTTAAATAACAATGCACTATTCCCTTGTTCTGTTAGAAGGACTGCCTCTTAGTCTCTATGTACATGTTCTTCATAAGCATAATTAGGTGTTTTGGGAGTCTCATTCTTCGCAATGTTACCCATAATTTGTTATGATCCACATACTCAAATGCCTTGCAAATAAAACACAGGTAAACATCTTTCTAGTATTCTTTGCTTTCAGCCAAGATCCATCAGACATCAGCAATGATATCCCTTGCTCCACTTCCTCTTTTGAATTTGGCTTGAATTTCTGGCAGTTCCTTGTTGATATACTGCTGCAAACATTTTTGAATACTCTTAAGCAAAATTTTACTTGCATGTGATACGAATAGTACTGTTGGATAATTTCCACATGCCATTGGATTTCTTTAGAATGGGCACAAATACGAGTCTCTTCCACTCAGTCAGCAAAATAGCTGTCTTCCAAATTTCTTGGCATAGATAAGTGAGTACTTCCAGTGTCACATCTCTTTGTTTAAACATCTCAATTTTTATTCCATCAATTCCCGGAGCCTTGTTTTATGCCTATCCCTTCAGGGTAGCTTGGGCTTCTTCCTTTTATACCATTGGTTATTGATCACATGTACATCCTGAAATGGCTGGAAGTTGACCAATTCTTTCAGGTACAGGGACTCTGTATATTCCTTCCATCTTCTTTTGATCCTTCTTGCACTGTTCAATATTTTGCCTATGGAATACTTCAATATTGCAACTTGAGGCTTAAATTTTTCTTCACTCTTCCAGCTTGAGAAACATCAAATATATTTCTTCCTTGATTTTCTGTATCTAGGTCTTTGTATATTTCATTATAATACATTACTTTGTTTTCTTGAGTTGCCCTTCGGAATATTTTGTTCAGTTCTTTTACTTCATTATTTGTCACATTCACTTTAGCTGTCCTAAACTCAAGTGCAAGTTTCAGAGTCCCTTCTGACATCCATTTTTGTCTGTTCTTTCTTTTCTGTCATTTAAATGACCTTTAGCTTTCTTCATGTATGATGTCCTTGATGTCATACCACAACTCATCTAGTCTTCAGTCACTAGTGGTCAGTATACCAAATTTGTTTCTGTTGGTCTCCATATTCAGAAGGGTTATACACAAAGTCATACTTTGGCTCTTATGGTGGTATTGTTAGGTGCATGGTGTCAGTACAAACTCATAACGACCCTATGTACAAAAGAATGAAACACTGCCAACTCCTGGACCAACCTCACAATCTTCACTATGCTTGAACCTATCATTGCAGCCACTGTGTCAATTCATCTCATTGAGGGTCCTCTCCTTTTTCCCTGATCCTCTCTCTATTCTACCAAGCATGATATCCTTCACCAGGTACTGGTCTGTCCCTGTTGACAACATGACCAAAGCAGATGAGACAAAATCAGGCCATTCTCGCTTCTAAGGAGCATTCTGGCTGCACTTCTTCCAGGATAGATTTGTTCATTCTTCTAGCAGTCCATGGTGCATTCAATATTCTTTGCCAACACTAAAATTCAAAGGCATCAACACTTCTTCAGTCTTTCTTATTTATTATCCAGCTTTCACATGCATACTTTGTTGTTGTTGTTAGGTGCTGTCAAGTCGTTTCCGACTCTTAGTGACCGCATGCACAGCAGAATGAAACACCGCCTGATCCCTTGCCAGCTCCATTATCCCTGCTATACTTGAGCCAATCATCACAGCCACTGTGTCAGTCCATTTCGCCGAAGGCCTTCCCCTCTTTCGTAGACCCTCCACCCTACCAAGCATGACATCCTTCTCCAGGGAATGGTCCCTTCTGACAACATGACCATAGTAGGTGAGATGAAATCTGGCCCTTCTTGCTTCCAAGGAGCATTTCTGTGGCACTTCCTCCAAGACAGATCTGTTAGTTTTTAGAAGTCCATAGTATTTTCAGCATTCTTCGCCAGCACCACAACTCAAAAGCATCAACTCTTCTTCAGTCTTCCTTATTCATTGTCCAGCTCTCACATGCATACGAGGTGATTG
>NW_006921658.1:3639899-3648650 GCF_000298275.1 Orycteropus afer afer
TCATTGGTCTTGCAAAATTCTACCATGAGAGTTCCAGCATTATTTCTGTCACCAAGGCCAAATTTTCCAACTACCAGTGATTCTTCTTTGCTTCCAACTTTCACATTCCAGTCACCAGTGATAATCAACACATCCTGATTGCATATTCAGTCAATTTCAGACTGCAGAAGTTGATAAAATTCTTCAATTTCCTCATGTTTAGGTTTGGTAGTTGGTGCATAAATTTGAATAAGTCATATTAATGGATCTTCCTTGTAGATGAATGGATATTTTCCTATCACTGACACCATTGTACTTCAGGACAGAACTTGAAACATCCTTTGTGATGCTGAATGCCATGCCATTCCTCTTCAAACTATCATTCCCACCATAGTAGATCATACAGTTTTGTGATTCAGAATGGCCAAAAACAGTCCATTTCAGCTCAATAATCTCAAGGATATCAATCTTTATGCGTTCCATTTCATTTTTGACAACTTCCAATTTTCCTAGATTCATACCTCATACATTCCATGTTCTTATGATTAGTGGATGTCTGAAGCTGTTTCTCCTCAATTTGAGTTGTACCACATCAGCAAATGGAGGTCTCGAAAGCTTTACCTTATCCATATGAGTAAGGCTGGGTTTACTCTGATGATGCAGCTCTTTCCTATTCCTATTTTGAGAGCCTTCTAATCTAACCGGACTATTCATAAAGTTGCGTGGTAATGTATCAGACAGTGTTTCTTTGCTATTCATAAGGTTTTCCCTGGCCAATTCTTTGACAAGTGGATGGCCTCTTCCTTCTTCCTAGTCTGTCTCAGTCTGTAAGCTGGGCTGATACCTGTGCACCATGTGCATCCTGCTGGGTTTGAAACACCAGTGTCTCAGCCTTAAAACTCATATCAATATGTCACCATGGCTCGACAAACTGACAGACAAGTTTGTCTCCCTGTTGGAAACCTCTCCTACCACCCTTACCTGGGTCCCTGCAGCTGACTTCTCCTCTGTCCCTGTTACTGGGCCTTTTCCTCCCCTTTCTCCCACTCTCCCACCCTGTTGCTTTGGGTGTGCCTTGGTTCCCTCTCCTCACCTGGGTCCCTGCGGCACACTCCTCTTCTGGATCCCTGAGGCACACATGCATACGAGGGGATTGAAAATATCATGGTGTGGTAGTTAAGGTTGTGTGTCAGCTTGGCTGGTCCTGATTTTGATTGGCTGGGCAGATGGATGTATATATTTTCCATGATGAGATTGGTAATCAACTCCATAGTAGAATCTACTGAAGCAGCTGAGTGCTGCCTTAGGGATGTGGTCTGCTTCCAATATATAAGGAGAAGTTTTGAGAATGGTCTCTGCAAGTCTTTGGCACAGTTGGGCCCTGCATGTAGCTGAGTCTTCATTCAGCAACCTTTCATGTTTCCTGCTGATCATATGACTATCTCTGGACTTGAACTAGTGTCCAGCCATATTGTTTGGTAGTCTTGAGACTGTACCATTTTATTTGTTGACTTTATTTTTGTCAGCCCTAACAGCCACCAGTTGTCTGAGGTAAGAGATACCTCCAGATTCAATGGCCTGGGAGCAAGAGGCAGAGCTAAAGCCCAAGGTCGAGGGGGTTTCATTCAGCCCCTATGGCTTGGCACTTTGAATTCTGACTTCTAGCACCGAAAACTGTAAGTGGATAAATTCCTGTTTGTTAAAGCCACCATTTGTGGTATTTTCTGTTAAGGCAGCATTAGGTAACTAAAACACATGTCTTGGGTAAGGTTCATCTTAGTCTTCAAAGTGACTTCTTTGTTCTTTAACACTTTAAAGAGGTCTTTTGTAGAAAATTTTCTCAGTGCAATGTCATCTGATTTCTTGAGTGCTGCTTCCATAGGCATTGATTCTGGATCCAAGTTAAATGAAATCCCTGACAACTTCAATCTTTGCTCCATTATCATGATGTTGCTTATTGATCTAGTTGTGAGGATTTTTGCTTTCATTATGTTGATGTTTATCCATTCTGAAGACTTGGCTGTCATAGACTTGTTTTAATTATCATCAGCTTCACCTTGAACTTGCAAATGAGCGACTAATCTTCTGTATATTCTGTTCTGTAGTTGACCCTGAGCCTTGTTCTGCCTGATGATATTGAGCATCTCCATTGTCTCTTTCCACAGATGTTATTGATTTAATTCCTATATACTTCAGCTGTGAAGGTCCTTGTGTATAGTCATCATGTATGTTACTGAAAAATGTATTTACAATGAATAAATGATTGTCTTACAAATTTCTGTCATGACATCTCTGGAGTCATTTCTGTCACCAAAGCCATATTTTCCAATTACTGATTCTTCATTGCTTCTGACTTTCATGTTCTAATAACCAATAATTATCAATGGATCTTGATTGCATGTTTGATCAATTTCAGACTGCAGAACTTGAGAAAATCTTCAATCTCTTCATCTTTGATGTTAGTGACTGGTGCATAAATTTGAATAATAGCTGTATTAACTGGTCTTCCTTGTAGGCATATGGATATTTTTCTATTAGTGACAGCATTGTATTTAATACTAGATCTTGAAATGTTCTTTTTGACAATGAATGTAACACCATTCTTCTTCAATTTGTCATTCTCGGTGTAGTAAATGATAAGATCGTCTGATTCAAAATAGTCAATATGAGTCCATTTTAACTCTGTAATACCACAGATATTGACCTGTATGCATTCCATTTCATTTCTGAAGACTTCCAGTTTTCCTAGATTCACATATCATACATTCAGTGCTCTGATTATTAATGAATTCTTGCAGCTGTTTCTTCTTATTTTGAGTCATGCCTCATCAGCAACTGAAAATCTCAAAAGATTTACTCCATCCATGTCATAAGGATCAATTATAATTTGAGGAGGCAGCTCTTCCACAGTCATATTTTGAGGATCCATCCTTAGGGGCTTATTTTAGGGTACTATAATAGACAATGTTGAGCTTCTCCATCATCTCTTTCCACAGATGTGGTCTATTTGATTCCTGTGTATTCCATCTGGTTAAGTCCAAGTGTATAGTCATGGTTTATGTTGTTTAAAAAAGGTATTTGCAATGAATAAGTGCAAATAATACAAAATTCTATCATGCAATCTCTGGCATCATTTCTATCACCAAGACCATATTTTCCAACTACTGATGCTTCTTGTTTCCAACTTTTGCATTCTAGTCACCAGTAATTATCAATACATCTTGGTTGCATGTTTTCTTAATTTCACACTGCCCAAAGTTGGTAAAAATCTTCTATTTATTCATCTTTGGCTTTAGTGGTTGGTACATAAATTTGAGTAATAGTTGTATTATTATGAATTTTAGATAATGGAAAAGCTCAATATAATAAATCAGAACAAGGCCAGGGGCTGTGGATTGGACCATCAATTACCCATATGCAAGTTTAACTTGAAGCTGAAGAAAATTAAAACAAATCTATTGGAGACAAAATATGATTTTGCGTATAACCCACCTGATTTTAGAGGCCATCTGCATTGAACACCAGTGGCTGAAGACCAGAAAAGCTATGGGATGACATCCAGAACATCACACAGGAAAAGAACTAAAGGTCATTAAAAAGATAGGAAAGGAAGAAAAGACCAAAATGAATGTCAAAAGAGACTCTGAAGCTTGATCTTGAAAGGAGAGGAGCTAAAGTGAATGGGAGAAGTGATGATATAAAATATCTGAACAAAAGATTTCAAAGGGCAGCTCAAGAGGACAAAGTAAAGTGTTATAATGAAATATGCAAAGACCTGGAGATGGAAAATCAAAGGGGAAGAAAATATTTGGCATTTCTCTAGCTGAAAGAACTGGAGAAAAAATTCAAGCCTCAAGTTGCAATATTGAAGGATTCTCTGGGCAAAATGTTGACTGAAGCAGGAAGCTTCAAAAGAAGATGGAAGGAATACACAGAGTCACTATACCAAAAAGAACTGGTAGATATTAGGCCATTTCAGAAGAGAGCATATGATCAATACCCAATTGTACTGAAGGAAGACATCTGAACTATACTGAAGGAATTAGTGAAAACAAGGTTCCAAGAATTGATGGAACACATATTGAAATGTTTCAATAAACAAATGCAGTACTGAAGGCAATTACTCATTTATGCAAAGAAATCTGGAAGAAAGCTACCTACCAACTGTGAGAGGTCTATATTTGTGCCCATTCCAAAGAAAAGTGATAGAAAAGAATGGAGAAATTATCAAACATTTATCATTAATATCATACACATGTAAAATTTTGGTGAAGATATTTCAAAAAACAATAGCAGATGTCCATCAACAGGGAACTCCAGAAATTCAAATGGGATTCAAATGAGCATGTGGAACAAGGGATATCATTGCTGATATCAGATGGATCTTGGCTGAAAGCAAAGAATACCAGAAAGATGTTTTATTGACCTGTGTTTTATTGACTATGCAAGTGCATTTCATTGTGTGAGTCATAACAAATTATGGATAACATTGAGAGGAATGAGAATTGCAGAACATTAATTGTGCTCATGAGGAACCTGTACGTAAAGCAAGAGGGAGTCATTTGAACAGAACAAGGGGTTACTGCATGGTCTAAAATCAGGAAAGGTATGAATTAAAATTGTATCCGTTCAACAATTTTATTCAATCTGTATGTGGAGAAGCCAGATTATATACAGAAGAAAGCAGCATCAGAATTGGAGGAAGATTCATTAACAACCTGTGATATGCTGATGACATAGTCTTGCTTGCTGAAAGTGAAGACGACTTGAAACATTTATTGATGAAGACCAAAGACTACAGTCTCCAGTATGGATTACACTTTAACCTAAAAAAATAAAATAAAATAAAATCCTCACAACTGAAACAATAAGCAACATCATGATAAATGGAGAAAGACTGATAGGATTTCATTTTACTTGAATCCATAGTCAATGCCCACAGAAGCAGTCAAGAAGTCAAACGATGTATTGCATTGGGCAAATCTGCCACATAAGATCGCTTTAAAGTGTTCAAGGGCAATGATGTTGCTTTGAAGAATAAGGTCTGCTTGAACCAAGCCATTGTATTTCCTAGTCACCTCACATACATTTGAAAATTGGACAATGAACAAGGAAGTCCACAGAAGAATTGATGCATTTGAATTGTGGTGTTAGTGAAGAATATTAAATGTACCCTGGACTGCTAGAGGAATGAACAAATTTGTTATGGAGGAAGTACAGCCAGAATGTTTTGTAGAAGTGAGAATGGCCAGATTTCATTTCTCATACTTTGGTCATGTTGTCAGAAGAGACCAGTCCCTGGAGAAGGATATCATGCTGTGTAAAGTAGAGGGTCAGCAAAAAAGTAGAAGACCATGAATGAGATGGATTTATATAGTGGTTGTGATAACAGGCTCAAGCATAGCAATGATTGTGAGAATAGAGCAGGACAGAGTAGTTTTTCATTTTGTTGTATACAGGGTCACTATGAGTCAGAACTGACTTGATAGCACCTAACCACAACAGTATCAGTCAGTATTTCTTTACTATTCATAATGTTTTCATTGCCCATTTTTTTCAGGAGATCTCCAGTCCCTTCTTCCTTATCTGTCTTAGTCTGAAACATGTTCATCCTGGTTGACACTGCTGGTATTTGAAATACTGGTGGCCAGTAACATGCAAGCCACCGCCATATGACAATCTGGCATATGAGTGGTGAAAATGGTTGTTACAATTCTATTTAAGATTTTATGACTTCACACCCATAAAAAAACGTTTTTATTTGTTTTTATTTTCAACACTTTCCTGCTTAGGTGGTTTCTGAAGATAATTACAATGTAATTGTTATTCTTGTACCTCTGTAGGTAAGATGTTTTCTTTTATTCTCTGGCTTCTTTCAAGATTTTCTCTTTGTATTTGATTTTCTGGAGTTTCAGTACAATGTGCCTAGACATAAATTTCTGATGTTTGTTTTGCTTAGAGTTCTCTGAGTTTTCAGTTTCACTAAATTATGATTTGTGTCTATCATTAATTTTGGAAAATTCTCAGCTATTGTTACTTCAAATATTTCTTCTGTTCCATTCTCTTTCCCATCTCCTTCTGGTGTTCACATTTATGCATTTTCACCTGTTTTAATCACCCCACAGTTCTTGGGTACTGTGTTTTGTTTTGTTTTTTCTTTTTAATTTATTTTACTCTTTGCACCAGAAACTTGTACCACATTTCCTACCAAGTCCTGAGTGAAAGAGAATTTCAGAAAGTAAAAATATGAACCTGGGTTAGCATACCCAAGTGCTCTGAGAACTTGCTTAATTTTAATAATACCAAATTCTATTTTATAGAGTCTGCTATCCTGCCCTCTTTCAAAGACTCTGGTCAAATATAATTGGCTCTGGTGTTTTTATTATTATTATTATTGCATTGCTTAAGAATAAACCTATTGTATTTAGTTGATTCTGACTTATGAGTTTTCTTGAACAGAAACTTTATGGAAGTAGATTGCCAGGCCTTTTTTCTGTGGCACTGTTGGATGGTTTTGAACCACAAACTTTTAGGTTAGTAGTCAAGTGCAAAGGGAGACAAACTTGTCTGTTGATTTGTCTGACCGTGGTGATGTGTTAATGTGAGTTTTGAGGCTGAGCCCCTGGTGTTTTAAACCCAGCAGGATGCACATGGTGCACAGGTATCAGCCCAGCTTACAGACTGAGACAGACTAGGAAGAAGGAAGAGGCTATCCACTTCTCAAAGAATTGGCCAGGGAAAACCTTATGAATAGCAAAGAAACACTGTTTGGTACATTACCGCGCACCTTTAGGAATAGTCCGTTTAGGCTAAAAGGCTCTCAAAATAGGACTGGGAAAGAGCTGCAACATCTGAGTAAACCCAGCCTTACTCATAAGGAAAAGGTAAAGCTTTCGAGACCTCTATTTGCTGACGTGGCACCACTCAAATTGAGGGGAAACAGCTACAGACATCCATTAATCATCGGAACATGGAATGTACAAAGTATGAATCTAAGAAAATTGGAAGTTGTTAAAAATGAAATGGAACGCATAAAGATTGATATCCTTGAGATTATTGAGCTGAAATGGACTGTTTTTGGCCATTTTGAATCAGACAACCATATGATCTACTATGCCGAGAATGACAATTTGAAGAGGAATGGCATGGCATTCATCATCACAAAGGATGTTTCAAGATCTGTCCTGAAGTACAATGATGTCAGTGATAGGATAATATACATATACTTACAAGGAAGACCCGTTAATATGACTATTATTCAAATTTATGCACCAACCACCAAAGCCAAAGATGAGGAAATTGAAGATTTTTATCAACTTCTACAGTCTGAAATTGACTGAACATGCAATCAAGATGTGTCACTGGTGACTGGAATGCAAAAGTTGGAAATGAAGAATCACCGGTAGTTGGAAAATTTGGCCTTGGTGACAGAAATAATGCTGGAACTCGCAGGGTAGAATTTTGCAAGACCAACGACTTGTTCATTGCAAACACCTTTTTTCAACAACACAAACAGTGGCTCTACATGTGGACTTCACCAGATGGAACACACAGGAATCAGATTGACTACATCTGTGGCAAGAAGTGATGGAAAAGCTCAATATCTTAAGCCAAAACCAGGCCAGAAACTGACTGTGGAACAGACCATCAACTGCTCATATGCAAGTTCAACTTGAAGTTAAAGACAATTAAAACAAGTCCAAGAGAGCCAAAATATGATCTTGAATATATCCCTCCTGAATTTAGAGATCATCTAAAGAATAGATTTGATGCACTGAACACCAACGACCAAAAACCAGAAGAATTGTGGGAGGATATCAAGAACATTATCCATGAAGAAAGCAAGAGATCACTAAAAAAAAAAAAAGATGAGAAAAGAAGAGAGGACCAAAATGGATGACAGAAGAGACTCTGAAACTTGCCCTTCAGCGGAGAGAAGCTAAAGCCAATGGAAGAAATGACAAGAAAAAAGAGCTGAACAGATTTCAAAGAGCAGCTCAAGCAGACAAAACCAATTACTATAACGAAATGTGCAAAGACCTGGAGTTTGAAAACCAAAAGGGAAGGACACGATGCTCGGCATTTGTCAAGCTGAAAGAATTGAAAAAAAAATTTAAGCCTCCATTTGCAATATTGAGAGATTCTATGAGCAAAATATTGAATGATGCAGGAAACATCAATAGAAGATGGCAGGAATACACAGTGTCACTGTACCCAAAAGAACTGGTCTATTTTCATCCATTTCAGGAAGTGGCATATAATCTAGAACCAATGGTACTGAAGGAGGAAGTCGAGGCTGCAATGAAAGAATTGGCGAAGAACAAACCTCCAGGAATTGATGGAAAACTCATTGAGATATTTTAACAAATGGATGCCCCATTGGAGGCACTCACTCGGTTATGCCAAGAGATTTGGAAGACACCTACCTGGCCAACTGACAGGAAGAGAGCCATATTGGTACCCATTCCAAAGAAAGGTGATCCAACAGAATGTGGAAATTATAGAACAATAACATTAATATCTCATGCAAATAAGATCTTACTGAAGATAATTAAAAAATGTTTGCAGCAGTATATTGACAGAGAACTTCTAGAGGTGCAAGCTGGATTCAGAAGAGGATGTGGAAAAAGGGATATCATAGCTTTTGTCAGATGGATCTTGGCTCAAGGCAAAGAATACCAGAAAGATGTTTACTTGTGTTTTATTGATTATGCAAAGGCATTTGAATGTGTGGATCATGACAAATTATGGATAACATTGAGAAGAATGGGA